>NC_056743.1:1422613939-1422911439 GCF_019279795.1 Protopterus annectens
TTGATTTCGTTGAGCTAAAGTTGTGGGTTATGTTGAAGAATAATGCAGTCTTTCAATTTACAGATCTATTTAAAAATTCACTTTAATTGATTTCCTCTTATTCTATTAACTTTGAACATTTGTAATACCAGTACTTAAAAAGTATTGCTGATCAGGGCTATTTGCCCCGATAACTTTTTTTTTTTGCTTTGCCCCTGATTTTAGAGAGAGAGAGAGAGAGAGAAAGCTGAAAGCTATGTCCATTACTGTTTTTGTCTGTATTACATCTGCTAGCAGGCTTTTTTTGTGGAAAAAAAGTCATTCATCACTCTCCTCCTAAATCTGTCCACTTTCGGCTTTGTTGTATAATTTTGCATGCAGTGGTCAGATACTTGAAAGCCTTTTCATTCCCCTCCTCCCCCTGTCCTTCACAGAAACACACGCATAAGATATGGACAGATAAGGGCTGCAAGGCACATCTACACTCCCATGTTTGTCTAGACTCGATGACCCTGGTAGTGTTTAGTTTAGCTAACCTAAAGCATTAACTTTTGCATTTTTTATTCATGTTGCCCCACTCAGACTATTCTGATAAACTTAGCAAACCCTTACAAAGTGTTACTTTATTTTGGGCTTCTACACCTTTATGACACAACACACATTTAGTGGCATTATTAGTACAACCTCCCAAGTCTGCAATTTTAACTCCTGCAGTGAAGCACACAAATGATTTAGTATATTTGCAGTTTTCTTTATGCCAGCATTTTACAGGCAGTCTTGATATTATATTTCTGCTGCATTATGACGGGCCTGAGCAACGACATAACAAGATGATCAATTTATTGATCAGATAAAAACAGCATAGTTTACTTTGCCATTTGGAATGTCTTGCCTTCTTCCTGTACGTGATGAAAACACTCTTTTTTGACATTCATTCATATTCTGTATATTTTCTGTCCACCCAGATTTCATTACATTCACCATTCTATCCATCCACCCATTCATCCTTTGTTATCTATTACTCTATATGTGTTATTTGTGTATGTATGTATGCATGCATGCATGCATGTAGGTAGGTATGCATGTATGTATGTATGCATGCATTTATTTATTTATACACTTATTGACCAGGTAGATGGGCTGGACAGAGGATTATTTTCAGCAAGAAAATGTGTATGCCTTTTCATTCACATTGCATTTTGTATAATTATATAATATAATGTGTATTGATTTTTTCCTGGCAAGGCATGTCTCTTTTCACATAATACTTACAGGAGATGTCAAAATATCTTAATACACTTTTAATTATACATGCAAGACATATTACAATGATCTAAAAAGAACACTTCGCACTCTAGCATAAAAAATGCACTTGCTAAATTTTTAATAAAACCCCTCTTAGTTAAACAATGATTATTATTATTTTTGAAAAAAAAGAGTATTGATGTTACATTGCTATATCTATATATCTATATATCACAGAGACAGAAGTAATATTATAGCCATTATCATCAAATGTAATAGCCTGTATAACCAATATTCTTTACAGTCCAACCAAAATGGTGGCTTACAGGTAAAATGATATGTTAGTTCATATTTAAAGTAAAGATAAATGTTTCCTGTCAGATTGTTCTGCTAATCTTCATCTTCAATTTCAGGTGATAACTGTGCTCTGTTTTACTAACATAAGGAGCAGGTCTAAGCCACAGCTTCTTCATCTTGCTGTCTGAGGAGTTTAGGTCCAGCTGTCTTCTTTGGTGATGTCTGGTTTTTAATAAATGCCAGTTCCTTACACAGTTGTCTTTGTTTCCAACATCTGAATATACATTTCCTAGCTAGAGTTAACAGTAATAATACTACTAATACTACTAACTGGGAGAAGGGGATGTCATTTGGTATATATACTTCCAGCAGTATAATGGTTAGGAGTGCTGAAATATCATGACACTGTGCTTCCTGCAGACAGCCTGCATGCAAGAGGCAACTTACGAATATGATTGTGGATACACAGTTCATGTTACATATGGATACCCAGCTCATGTTTCATGTGGATACAGAGCTCATGTTACATATGGATACCCAGCTCATGTTTCATGTGGATACAGAGCTCATGTTACTTGTGGATGCACAGCTCATGTTACATGTGAATACAGAGCTCATGTTACATGTTGATACACAGCTCATGTTACACGTGGGTACCCAGCTCATGTTACACGTGGATGCACAGCTCATGTTACATGTGGATACCCAGTTCATATTACATGTGGATGCACAGCTCATGTTACACGTGGGTACCCAGCTCATGTTACATGTGGATGCACAGCTCATGTTACATGTGGGTACCCAGCTCATGTTACATGTGGATGCACAGCTCATGTTACACGTGGGTACCCAGCTCATGTTACATGTGGATGCACAGCTCATGTTACATGTGGATACTCAGCTCATGTTACATGTGGATGCACAGCTCATGTTACACGTGGGTACCCAGCTCATGTTACATGTGGATACACAGCTCATGTTATGTGTGGATGCACAGCTCATGTTACATGTGGATACAGACCTCATGTTACTTGTGGATACACAGTTTATGTTACACATGGATATCCAGCTCAAGTTACATGTGAATATATAGGTCATGTTACATGTGTATGTGAGTTAATACTAATCAGGGGACCCTTAGTCTGTGAGTTTCCTGGCTTCATTTAGCATTGTGACACAATAGTTAAGATCTCTGTCTCACAGCTCCCAAACTGGAGGTTCAGTGCTGGCCTTCAGTAAAGTTTGCATGGTGTCTCAGTGTCAAGTACATTAACTTTGCTAAACTGCTCATATTTGCTACATTTATGCTTGCTTTTGTAGTCTTCATAACAGCTAAAGAGAATTCACTTACTAGTATAAAATATCAATAAAAAAATAATTACAAAAAGAGTGAGGAGGTGTGTAGGTAAAGGAGAAGTTGAGATTGGAGAAGATATGTAGATATAAGCTAGGTGCTTTGGTAAGAAGGAAAGTGAAGAGCAGGGGGAGGAGGGAGAACATTTCTGATATTTAAGCTGAAAAAGATATTTTGAAGGTGGGTGTTAAAACATATTACTAAGATTGCTGGTGTTCCCAGATGTTAGAGATAAGGCTAGAGAGAATTTTTTACTTGATAGTGAGCCTAGGTTGGGTCAGCAGGTTTATATTTTAGTTTTGAATCTATGGCAGGCATAAGCATAAGTACAGTTGGCCATCGTGAAGCGTGATGCTATGAGTCCCACATAAAATTCCCATGAGCCCATGTAGTCATCCATTTTCTTCTTGAAATTATGAAGCTGTGGGTTGTGTTTAATTCAGAGATATATTTTGTTCTACAGGAGTAGAACTCTTTAAGATATGACATTGTTACTTTTCATGGTAGAGTTGATATTAATTTTTATTGAGGCCAAGTGTCCTGCAGTATACATGTATCATCAGTAGGGTATTCTTAATAAAGGGTTTCAAATAGCATGGGTACATTAATGTTCTGTATGACAGGAATGGGTCTTTATTAAGAAAGCAAAAAGATAAAGGAAAGAGAGAGAGAGAGAGAGAGTGTGTTGCTGTAATCTTTTACTATAAGACAAGCCACAAAGCCCTTTAACTTTATTTGCAAGGAATCTTTGTACCTTCGCCATGTGCACTGGAGGACGTGAATAAACTCCAAAACAGGTTCCAGTATTCTGTAACTGATAACAACTTTATAAATGGGGGTAATTATTTCTATGGCATGGCTTTTAACACAACTGAGGATCAGTAGTGGTTATATTGGTATCAAATCAAAACTAGTTTTGATGTTTTCCAAATCCCAGAATGCTACATTTTTTACATCAAAGGCAAGGTAATATCTACTGCGCTATTCATGTACAGAGTTCAGCGCTGCTTGAAGAGAGATGATGTCAGCGGGGTTAAGGACAATGCTTCCAATGCTGCTTATCTGGAGAGCCAGACACTACAGTCAATTTACACATTTGAGAAAAAAATCTAAAAGAAGTGGCTCCAAGACAGGACAGAGCATCGAAGGACTCCACTGGTGACAGGAGATGGTGAGGGCAGGGGTCCTACTTTTCTCACTTGACATGTATAATAATGTAACCACTTGAAGACCCAAGTTATTGTGGCTTCATTACCTGTAGATGCATCAGTTCAGACATGGTTCTGTCAGAGATATAGTGTCAAATGCTTTTAGCCAAAGTGAGGTAAGTTGCATATGTGAATCTTGGTGTCTATTTTGGGAGAAATTGTTGGTTAGTAGGGGGACAGCCAGTGCTTGCATGTGTGTGTGTGTGTGTGTGTGTGCGTGCGTGCGTGCGTGCGTGTGTGTGTGTGTGTGTGTGTGTGTGTGTGTGTGTGTGTGTGTGTGTGTGTGTGTGAGAGTGTCTGTGTGATGGCAGAGGGAATTAAAAAACAGTTGTGTAGATCACTCATCAGCTGGAAGGCATGGCATACTATCCGTTGGGCTGTTGAATGTTATAAAATAGCAAATTTAGTTAAATGATGCTTGATTATATTCATTAGTTTTTGGATTTCCTAGAGTTAAATGAGGAAACAGTATTTAAGTTGTGAGATTATGAAATTTTTGTCTTTGCAGCAACAGAGATTGAGGTAAGAAGTCTATATAATTTATAGAATAGTTTTCATTTTTGTTTATACTTTCATGGCTAGAAAGTCTGTATGTCAAGTAACAGACAGAACAAGGTTAAGCCAAGACCCCTTATGCATCCAACATGGAGTATGTATAACTTTTCCCTTACTAGCAGGTATGGTTGATTTAATAGTTTCTCTGAGGTGCAGTGCGTCTCTGTTTTCATTTTATTTGTGTGAATTGCTTGTAATTGGAGGAACACCTCTGGGACAAACTATAAAAATCTAGTTGGACTCTGTTTTGTAGAATAGGGTAAATATGAGAAGGTCACCTGGATACAGAATAGCTGTTAGATTTCCTCAGTCTCTTGTCAAGCTGTTTGCAAACAGGCTGAACTGTAATGGAACTGGTAATGAGCCTTGGGGTACCTACTACTGGGAGAAGTGCGTTTGCATTACTTAGTGCTGTGTAGGTCTTCATGACCTATTCCCTATATAGAGATTGTACTGTTAGAGTCTATTTGGGACAATACCAAAGAACTGTAACTAACTGAGGAGGCAGCATGTATCATAAGTTATCAAAAATATTTTTAGTTCAAGGAAAATAAATTCTGTCAGCAGTACTTCTTTGTCACAATCTTTAAATATTAATAACTAAGGTTTGTTAAAGTCCTGAGTGGGGCTGTAGTGTGGTGGTCTGATCTGAGTCTGATCTGAGTCCATCCTGTTCATTCAGAATTGGTCTATTTTGGTTAAGCAAGTAGTGAGTTAGTTGTATGTTTTCAAGTGTTTTTATTAATGTTGAAATAAAGGAAATACTAGTTTTCCACATTGCAGGAATCTGATATGATAAAAGAGGCAAGAGAGTTGTGCAAACAACAAAAAATTGCTTTATTGGGGTTTCAATTTGTATGAAGAAGGCCTGCGGGTAACAAGGGCTGGTGCCTGTATGATGTAAATGGTTATTTTATTTCTCCTTCAAAATTATATTTTTCACTTGCTGTGCATTTTTTTCTGGCAGTTAGAAATTTAGGGCCTTAACCAGGAAATATCTGTTTGTGAAGTGCTAGTGATGCATGTATGTATGTATGTATGTACGTATGCATGTATGTATATAGTGTATGTCTGTATGTATGTATTTTTCACCAGGTAGTCCAAAAGGGCAATATGCCCAGGAATATGGGTTTGTGAAGTGCTAGTAGTGCATAAATATATGTATGTATGTGCTTGTATGCATATATGTATTTAATGTATGTATGTATGGATGCATGTATGCATGTATGTATATATGCATGCATGTATGTAATGTATGTATGTATGTATGTATTTTTCACCAGATAACCCAAAAGGGCAATGCCCAGGAATATGGGTTTGTGAAGTGCTAGGGGTGCATGTATGTATGTATGCATGTATGCAGATATGTATGCATGTATGTATATGTATATGCATGTATGTATGTAATGTGTGTATGTATGCACACATGTATATATGTATATATGTATACATGTATGTATGTATTTATCACCAGGTAGTCCAAAAGGGCAAAGCTCATTTTCAGTCTAGGCCCAGGAAGCAAACTTCCACAAGTTATTAAAATGCAGTCATAACACAGAAAGCATAAAACACAGGTACAGTGTAAGGAAAAAATAGTCAGTTGAAGACAATTATCTATAGAAAATATATAGTTTGCTATGTGTATTATTAGGGGGTCTTTATTACCTTGTTGAAAGACGTTTACAGTGAACGCCTTTTCACTGACACGTAAACATCGAACTCCCAAAACTCTGAATGGCTACTTCAGCAAATTTTTTCTCAGGGGAAAAAAATCGCTTGGCCAACCAAAAACCAAACTGTCAGACCCAACAAAGTAGGGGCTGTGCCCTCACACCCCCCCTAACTAAATATATCAACTCCGAGATCTCACTACAGTGGAGAAAAGGGCAAACTCCCGATGGCAGTTCGGAGTTTTGCAAGTTCGCTGTTTATGTGTTGATGAAAAAGCATTCAATGGAAAAGCCTTTCAACAACATAATATAGACCCTTATTAGGCAGATTAATTGTAAGTTGTTCCTGCTCTGCTACAAATGAAGCAGAAAGCATTTTTCCATAGAGCAAAATATGATTGATTGCACGCTGTAAATGTTCCTGTATGTGTAATATGATTGCAGTTTGAATTATTGCATTTTCATCAAACTAGCAGATGTAAACAATGTTGTATTCTGCTTGTGCATTGTTTTATACTAATCCACATAGTTACTATTACCTTTTCCTTGTGTTTCAAGCTTTGAAAGTTATCATGTCCTGTTGGTTTGGATTGAGTGTTTTATCCACTGTAGTTTCAGTTTGCTAACTGCAGTAGAGCACATGTTTAGCTGGATCATTTTCAATAACTGCTTTCATTGTCATCATAGGTTCATAGGTTCATAGGAGGTTACCCTAATTGGCCATAGTTAGATGGTCTTTGTTAGCAGAGCGATTCTATGATCAGCACCAGCTTCTCCTTTCCATGAGGGATATAGGTGCCACCTCAGAGTGAATTTATGGTCCCTCATCCAACTGTCAAGGTTGACTTAAATAGGGTAATTGAGGAGCTCTGCATCATGTGGAGTGGGAGCTTATTCCAGAGGATCGACAATCTCTGGGAGAAATATCTGTCTCTCCAACATGTTTTGTTAATGTCACAGGCTGAGTTGAGATCCCTGGAGTGAGTGACTCTTGTCCTACTGATTTGCGGATGTGCAGCATTTCCATTATACAGGGTCAGAGACTGCTCTGTAGGCTAGGCACAGGTCACCTCTCAGCAGTCTGTATGATATAAAGTATAATGACAGGGCTGTCAGTATTTTCATGGAGGTCATGCTTTGGAGGCCCTGGATTCTCTTGGTTAGAGACCTCTGTGTTCACTCCAATTGTTTCAGGTGTCTGGTGAGGTATATACAGAAGTAAGCATTGTACTCAATTAGTGGTCTGATAAGTGTTGAGTACAGTGGAGTTATAACCTCCTTAGTCTTAGATGCAATGTCCTTACTTATGAGATATGCAGTGTAGAAGGCTTTCCTCATCACTATGGCACATGGTGATTGAAGTTTAGATTGCTATTGACATGTGCTCCCAAGTCTCTCACCACTGTGTTTGAACTTAGAGAGGTGCTATCTATATCATAACTAGCAGGGGCTACTTCTTTGCCAAAGGGGATAATGAGGCATTTTTTTTTCATTTAGTTTTTGTCCGTGACTTTGGCACCAATCATTTCTCTGCATCAGCCCATTCTGTAGTATGTTAATATCATTGGGCGACTCTATGACTGCACCCAGTTTACAGTCATCTGCAACCTTGGTAAGCCACAGGCCATCTACTTTCACCTGGACTTCATAGAAATAGATTCCAAATAGTAGAGGGCCAAGAACAGATCTTTGTGGTACCCCACTGGTAACTGGTCTACTGGTGGAAGTAGACTCCCTAGCTTTGACAGTGTGCATTCTGTCAGTGAGCCAGTTGGCCACCCATCTAGAGATATATGGGTTAATCCCCAGTTGGGAGACTTTTCAATGATCCCTGCATGGGGGGGGGGGTTGTGTCAAAAGCCTTGGCTAAATCAAGACAGGTGGTGTGCCCTGCTTTGCCCTCATCCAGGGTTTGGCGACATTCTTAAAGACGTCCACCAGGTTTAATAAGCAAGATCTACCATTGATGAAACCAAACTAGGTTGGGTCAAGAGTATGAAGGTCACCTATGTCCTTGTTGATAAGGTCCATGATGATTCTTTCCATGGCCTTACAGATAAGCAACTCATCCTAAACTGTAAAAACTCATCCTAAACCCTAAAAAAAAAAACACTTCTTCTATTCCTTCCTGAATCCCTC
Source organism: Protopterus annectens (assembly GCF_019279795.1). Lineage (NCBI taxonomy): Eukaryota > Metazoa > Chordata > Ceratodontiformes > Protopteridae > Protopterus > Protopterus annectens. Next base: position 1,422,622,387 of record NC_056743.1, read on the forward strand.
TCCCACCACAAATCCACCTTCACCATCTCATCTCTTGATAATACTATTATCAAAGCTGAACCACACACCAAAATCCTAGGCACCATAATCAATGACCAACTAAAATTTGACCTCCACATTCAACAATGTATTAAAAAGACACATCAAAAACTAGGTCTTCTCTACAGAAATAAAAAATTCCTATCCCCTGATTCCAAACCTTCATTTACACAGGCATTCCTCCTACCCAACTTTCTCTATGCTTCTCCAATATTCATGCATCTACAATCCCCCTTGACAACCAAACTTGAACAAACATACAACAAAATAGCTAGATTTGCTAACAACCTACCGTAGAAAAAACACCACTCCCTTGCTGTTAACTCGGTTTGAATTCCCCCAACTTCTGCTCCTATTCTAGCTTCAAATCACACACTCCTTACTAAATAAACCCTCTACCTGTCCCTCCCTCTCCTCGCTAGTATCCCTTTATAGCTCCAATCAAGTCCTTCTTGACATTCAAAAACCAAATAAAAACATAGGCAAATTACTTTACAAAAGAACAGTGTCCCAAGCCTGGAACAAATTCCACCCAAATATTCATAATATCAAATCTACTATTTATTTATTTATTTCCCAGTTTGATGACCGGGGAGGTCCACTGGGCTCAAAGAGCCCATTTTCAGTGGAGGTCCAGGGAGAAAAGCTTCATATTATATAGTAAAAATAGTAAAAATAAGCAAAGTGTAATATTATATAGCAAAACTAAGCAAAGTCATCATCATCATCTTCTTTCGGCTGTTCCTGTTAGGGGTCGCCAGAGCAGATCACCTGTTTCCATTTCTTCCTGTCCTCTGCATCTTGCTCTGTCACACCAACCACCTGCATGTCCTCTCTCACAACATCCATAAACCTTATCTTAGGCCTTCCTCTTTTCCTGTTACCTGGTAGCTTCATCCTTAGCATCTTTTTCCCAATATACTCAGCATCCCTCCTCAGCACATGTCCAAACCAACGTAATCGTGCCTCTCTGGCTTTGTCTCCAAACCTTCCAACCTGGGCTGACCCTCTAATATACTTATTCCTAATCCTGTCCACCCTCGTCACACCCAGTGCAAATCTTAACATCTTTAATTCTGCCACATCCAGCTCAAACTCCTGCCTTTTTGTCAATGCCACTGCTTCCAACCCATATAACATAGCTGGTCTCACTACCCTCTTGTAGACCTTCCCTTTCACTCTTACAGGTACTCGTCTGTCACAAATCACTCCTGACACTATTCTCCACCTATTCCATCTTGCCTGTAATCTCTTCTTCACCTCTCTTTCACACTCACCATTACTCTGAACTATTGACCCCAAGTATTTAAACTCATCCACCTTCGCCACTTCTACTCCTTGCATCCTCACCATTCCTCTATCCTCCCTCTCATTCACACACGTATATTCTGTCTTAGTCCTGCTGACCTTCATTCCTCTTCTCTCTAGAGCATATCTCCATCTCTCCAGGGTCTCCTCCACCTGTTCCCTACTCTCACTACAGATCACAATGTCATCTGCAAACATCATAGTCCACGGGGACTCCTGTCTGATCTCGTCTGTCAACCTGTCCATCACCATTGCAAATAAGAAAGGGCTCAGAGCTGATCCTTGATGTAACCCCACCTCCACTTTAAATGCATCCGTCACTCCCACTGCAGACCTCACCGCTGTCACACTACCCTCGTACATATCCTGTATCACTCTTACATACTTTTCTGACACTCCTGACTTCATCATACAATACCACAACTCCTCTCTAGGCACCCTGTCATATGCTTTCTCTAAGTCTACAAAAACACAATGCAACTCCTTCCGACATTCTCTGTACTTCTCCATCAACACTCTCAGAGCAAAGATCGCATCTGTAGTGCTCTTTCCTGGCATGAAACCATACTGCTGATCACTAATCATCACGTCCCTTCTTAACCTTGCTTCCACTACTCTTTCCCATAACTTCATGCTGTGACTGATCAATTTAATCCCTCTGTAGTTACTACAGCTCTGCACATCACCCTTATTCTTAAAAATCGGTACCAAAACACTTTTTCTCCATTCCTCAGGCATCCTCTCACTTTCCAAGATTTCATTAAACAATCTGGTTAAAAACTCCACTGCCATTTCACCTAAACACCTCCATGCTTCCACAGGTATGTCATCTGGGCCAACAGCCTTTCCATTCTTCATTCTCTTCATAGCTATCCTTACTTCCTCCTTGCTAATCCATTGTACTTCATGATTCACTATCCCTACATCATCCAACCTTCTCTCCCTCTCATTCTCTTCATTCATCAACCCCTCAAAGTACTCTTTCCATCTCCTCAACACACTCTCCTCGCTTGTGAGTATGTTTCCCTCATTATCCTTTATCACCTTTACCTGCTGCACATCTTTCCTAGCTCGATCCCTCTGTCTAACCAATCGGTACAGGTCCTTAGTGTCCAACCTTTCATATAACTCTTCATATGCCTTATCCTTAGCCTTCGCCACCTCTCTCTTTGCCATGCACCTCATCTCCTTATACTCCTGTCTACTTTCTTCATCTCTCTGACAATCCCACTTCTTCTTTGCCAACCTCTTTCTCTGTATACTCTCCTGTACTTTCTCATTCCACCACCATGTCTCCTTGTCATCCTTCCTCTGTCCAGATGTGATACCAAACACCTTTCTAGCCGTCTCCCTTACTAGCTCTGCTGCAGTTACCCAGCTATTTGGTAACTCTTCACTGCCACCCAGTGCCTGCCTTAACTCATCCCTGAACTCCACCTCACAATTACCCTTTTTCAATTTCCACCAAACTAAGCAAAGTATAATAACAAAATAGAAGAACATACATTACATACTTACAGATTAGAGAACAAGTTGTACAGAGGTTAAGTTGTACAGAGGTTGTAAACCATCTGTGAATGGTATAAAAACTAACATTTGTAAGATGGCAGTAAATAAAATTATTCCTCAGAAAAGGGGTGAATAAAGGTGGAAAGTACATTATTTACAATGCATACATTCATGTAATTAGCAGGTTAGGTAGGTAGAGTGCAATTACATTTCCAATTATGGGAGAGGTAGGAATGAAGCTAGATTTTAAAATGTTCAAAGTTTTCAGAAATTCTTAGAGATGGAGGGAGAGAATTCCATTTTTTTGGCTAAGGAAAAGGATAGCTGAAGCTGCCCAGAGGGGCAATTTGGTTTGTATACAGTAATTAGATTTTGGTGGGCAGATCTTAGAGTTCTGTGTGGGGTGTATGATGGTAGGATGATTGTTAGTGATGGGCATTTAGTTGGTTTAAAAATTAGCTTGTGGGATGTAGTGAGTTGGAGGTAGTCAAGGTAGTTGGGAAGTTCTAGCCAGTTCAGCAGGTGGAGAGATGTACAGTGGTGGGAGGAGTATTTGGATTTGGTGGCGAATTTTGAGATTTTGTTGTAACAGATTTCCAGTTTGGAAGAAATAGAGGAAGATAGGTTGGTTAGTATGGGGGGCACCATACAATAGTGACGGTAGTAAGTAGGTAGTGGTGAGTGTTTGTCTTGTAGAAGGGGAGAGAAAGTGGGAGTTTCTGTACAGCATGCCAAGTTTCTGATGTGTTTTCTTAATATTTAGCTGAATATGAGTATCAAATTTTAGGTGTTCGTCAATAGTAACCCCAAGAAGTTTAGCAAAAGGAACAACTTCTATAGTGGAGTTGGCATGGCTGTTAATATTAAAAGAGGTTTTGTTGACAGGGAGGGATTTTGAGGGAGAGAAGAGTAGAATTTTAGATTTGTTGGCATTCAGAGAGTGGTGGTTTTGAAGCATCCAGTTCTCAGTAGTTGAGAAGGCAGGTGAGTTTTTGTTTGGAGCTCGAGGAGGTTAGAAGCGGAGCAAACTAAAGTTGAGTTGTCTGCATATTGTACTAACTTAGTGTTAGGAATGGCTACATGGAAATCATTAATAAAAATATTAAAGAGCATTGGACCGAGTATGGATCCCTGGGGTACCCCGGTCGGGGTAGGTAGGAAGGCTGAGGTGCCAGTTTTCCATTTCATGGCCTGAGATCTGCCAGAGAGGTAGCTGCTGAACCAGGTAAGGGTGTTTTGAGAGAGATTAAGGTTAGAAAGGTGGTTTAGGAGGTAGGTGTGGGAGACTGTGTCAAAAGCCTTGGAGAGGTCAAGAAGGACTGTGGATACAACTTCTTCAGAGTCACGGGCATGGTTTACTATGTCTAGGAAAGAGAGAAGAGCAATTATTGTGCTGTGGCCAGGACAGAAACCATGTTGTGTAGGGCTGAGGAGTTGGTTATTGGTAAAGAAAGGCATGAGCTGGAGTGGATGCATTTTTCAAGAATTTTTGAAATTGGGGAAAGAATGGCTATGGGTCGGAAGTTTGAGATGTTATTATTCTTGCCTCATTTGTGGAGAGGTAGGATAAAGGCTACACACCACACTTTGGGGACATATGATTCCTGTATGGATCTATTAATGAGAATGCTAATGGGGGTGGCGATACCGTCTGCTGCAAGTTTTAGAAAGAGTGAGTGGATATTGTCAGGGGCATTGGAGCATGGCTTAAGTTTAGAGAGAAGTTTTTTTATGTATGTTGTGGAGATGGGTTTGAGATGAAATATGGGAGGAGTGTTAGGGATGGAAGGTTGGGTAGAGGCTAGGGAAGATGGTTTGAGTTGGGGAAGGGGTTGTAGTTTGGGAAGGTCTTGGTGAGTTCTGCTATAGAGTTAGTAAAGAAGGAGTTGAATGGAGTAGCTATTTCTGGGTCAGATTTACTAGTGTCAGGGCAAGAACTGTTTTTGGTACCTGGGTTTAGAAGAGAGTTGATGGAGTTCCAGAATTGTTTGGGGTTTTTGGAATGATTAGACTGGAGTTTAGTATAGTAAGATTTTTTATCTTTAATAATTTGTTTTTTGGCTAGGTTGCGGAGTTGCTTATATTTAAGAAGGGTGTCAGGGTGCTTATTGTGATGGTAAAGTTTCCAGGTCTTGTCTCTTTGTTGCATAAGTGTTTTGGTATCTTTAGTTAGCCATGGGGCGGAGTTGGGTTTTATACGTTTTGTTCTTGGTGGGGTATGGGAGTTTAGGGTATCTAAGAAGGTTGAGTTGAAGAATTCTACGGCATAGTCTAGGGGAGAGTTTTTAGATTGTCCCAGTTTGTTAGTTTGAGAGAATTGGAGAAAGTTGTGGGTTTAAAGTTTGTAAGGTTTCATGTATGGATATATTGGTGTAGGTGAGGAGTGGAGGGGGTTGCTCTATGGACGAAGATAACAGCTTCAAATGAGAACTGAAAATCTACCTTGCTAAGACTAGCTTCTGTTCTTGCCAGGACCCTACATAACCCCCCAGCTATCTTATGGCACCCTTAAACTGCATCTCTCACATATTGGAATTTTGATTACACTACATCAGGAAGATGAGAAGCTATCAGCCGCTTTATTGTATATATCTTTATTTGTTAACAGCAACACTTGTATGCCATGTAGCCTATTTTTATCAAAAATAAGCAATACTATGCAATGCTAATGTGGATTTCAATTTGTTTGCTCTAAACTGTCATAGAAGTCTGTTTATTTACTCTACTCTATCTTTGTTGTTCATATTATTCCATCTTCTCTTGCACAATCATTCTATGCAACTCTTAATCTTTATATTGCACAATCTTGATGTTTTGTAATCTTTTTAATGGCTTAGATGGTTTGTAAGTTTTTAATTAGTACAACCTTGAATTCATGTAATTTTTTAGTATATCTTATGGAGCTTTTCTCCTTGGGTCTCCACTGAAAATGGGCCTGTGGCTTTTTTGGACTAACCCAGCTAACAAATGATAAGTAAATAAATAAATAAATAAATAAATAAAGCTGGTTAGGCTTACAGGTCGATAGTTTGCAGGGTTGGTTGATGGACCCCCTTTGTGCAAGGGGATTACTGTTGCTGTTCTCCACTCTGCCGGGATGAAACCAGTGCTCAGGCTATGGTTAACCAGAGTGCCAAGTGGTTCCACTAGGTCTTTAGGTTCATAGGTTCATAGGTTCATACTAGGCTATCTGCCCGAGGGCATTTACAAGCCTAGCCCATAGTTTTGTGGCTTACGCCACCCCTTTAGTATGGGTAACTATACCCATTATTTTGCTGTGCCTCTGTTGAGCAGTGACACTGAGGTAATCCCTGGGGTATATCTGCGATCTCCCATCCATTGGTCAAGATTTCTCTTGAACAAGGCCAGCGAGGTGCTCTGCCTCACATATACCGGGATTTTATTCCACAGCATAGGGAGTCTTTGGGTGATGAATCTATCCCTCCAGCACGTCCTATTAATAGCCGTGTCGAGGTTTAAGTCTCCCGCCCTTGTGGCTCTGACGGATCTAGATTTTTGAGGTGAAGCATATTCATCAAATCTGGGTTTGACATGGCCTTGTATGTTAGGCAAAGGTCACCTCTGAGCAAGCGGTGGCGACTGAATAGAGCTGGAGTTCTTTCAGTCGGGCAGCATAGGACAGATGTTTGAGACCCTTTATCCTTTTGGTGAGGAACTTTGTGGCCTCTCCAGCTGCTGCAAGTGTCGGGTGAGATACATTCGAATGGGTCATTGTACTCAATCATTGGTCTGATGAGTGATGAGTATAGGGAGACTATGACCTCCCTTGATCTAGATGAGAATCCCTTCATGATAAGGTGGGCAATGTAGAAGGTCTTCCTAACTACTTTAGCTACATGGGTGTCGAATGACAGACTACTATCAACCTGGGTCCCCAGGTCCCTGATAACTTCTTCTGTGCTCAGTGGATTGCCACCTATTTGGTAGCTAGGGGTAACCTTGTTTTTCCCGAAGGGTATGACTATGCAGTTTTGGCATTTAACTTTAGGCCATGGCTCTGGCACCAGTTATCCGTTTCTGTGAGACCCTTCTGAAGGATATCTGTGTCAGATGTGTTTTCTACTATGGCCCAGTTTGCAGTCATCTGCAAACTTTGTCAGCCATAACCCTCCTGTGTTTGCTTGTACTGAAAAGTAGATGCCAAACAAGAGTGGGCCCAGGACTGAGCCCTGTGGTACACCACTTGTGACAGGCTTTGAGTCTGACATGGCGCCAGCAACTCTGACCCTGTGGGTTCTGTCACTCAGCCAGTTTACAACCCATCTTGTGATGTATGGGTTAACATTTAAGCTGATGAGTTTTTCAATGATACCCGAGTGGGGTATTGTATCAAGGCCTTCGCCAGATCGAGGTAGGCTGTATGGACTGCCTTTCCTCATCAATGGCTTTGGTGACTGTTTCGAAAAAGTCAACCAAGTTTAGAAGGCATGATCTGCCTTTGACAAAGCCAAACTGGGATGGGTCCAAAGTCTGCAAATTCCCTATGTCTTTATTTATGAGGTCCATTATGATCCTCTCCATGGCTTTGCAGATAAGGCTTGTCAAGCTAATGGGCCGTTAATTTCCAGGGTCGGTGGAGGCACAGCCTTTGTGAAGTGGGACCACAGTTGCAGTGCGCCACTCCCTGGGTACGTATCCAGAGGTAAGACTATGATTAAACAGCTGTCCTAGCTGTGGGTTTAATTCCTCATTGAGTTCGTGGAGCACACAGCCGGGGACACCATCAGGTCCCATGGATGCTGTGTTTTTTGCTTTGGAGAGAGCAGTTCTCACTTGGGCGTTGGAGATGTTTGGGGGCTGCAATCACTTGGTATAGATATCTCTCCTTTGGGGAGGGGAGAAGTTTGCACTGAACCTGTCAGCCAGTATGTTGGCAATGTCTGTAGGATCAGTAATCTTCACATCATTTTGAACTAGTTCTGAGCATATCTGGGAGTTTCCTCCCAGGTTTCTAACATAGCTAAAGAAGGCCTTATGATTGTCTTTTGAGTCTTTAGCTATTTTTCTCTCAAAATTTGCTTTGGATGATTTTATGAGAGCTCTTAGTTTTTTACTTATAGTGATCAAGGGTGTCTTACCTTTTAAGGATTTTGCTCTATCTTGTAGTAGCTTCCTCCTTTTGTTGTAGAGTTTGTTTATGGCTGGGGTCCACCAGACTGGACGCTTGCTTTAGATTGTTTAGTAAGAAGCCTAGGATATTATCTGGTGCCATACAGGCTGTGTTTTTGGCCTTGGAGAGTGCTTGTATGACCTGTTCTTTGGAGATACTCAGTAGAGGACTTATGTCAGGAAAGGTTTGGGGTATGGTTGGTGGAGACGGGGGTTGGGGTGGGGGTGGTGGTGAAGTTATTGCCAAATCTGTCAGCTAGCAGGATGGCAATTTCCTCAGGTTCAGTGTGAGTGGTACCATCCACTATAAGTTCGGTACATAGCTGGGCATTCCCTTCTAGGTTTCGGATGTAGCTAAAGAATGCCTTATGATTGTCTTTAGCTAGGGATGCTAATTTAGTCTCACAATTAGCCTTAGAGGACTTTACAAGATATCTGATTTGCTTGTTCAGGCTGTGGAGGGTATTCTTCCTCTGCTGTATAAGTTCCCTCTTGTTCTTAGATATCAATTTCTTTATTTTGTTATGTAACTTATTTTTACTTACAATCCACCAGGGTAGCTTGTTGTTTTTGAAGGACATGGTTTTGTTCCTGTCAGGTACAGCTGAGTCAATACATTTGTTTAACTGGCTATACAGGACATTTGTGTACTCCTCTGCATAGGAGTCATTGTTGGCTATGTTAGCAGGGGCTTTGAAACTGTGTATATCATTGTTTCATAGGCTATAGTTTGCTTTAGAGAAAATTTTCAGTTTTTTTGCTCCTGTGGGGGTGTCAGGTCTGATCTTTACTTCAAATAAGACAGATTTATGATCTGATCTTACCAGGGAGGGAAACAAACAGGGGGTGATGCAGTGGTCCCCCCATGTTGGGGAGCACTAGGTCTAGGACATTTGAGCCCTTGTGGGGTGCTGATCTATGGTTCCAGGGCATTTGAATTAACAAAGTCTAGGAATCTCAATGCAATCGTGTTTATGCTTGTATACATTGCCCAATAGATGTAGGGATAGTTGAAATCTCCCATGACCAAGGTGCTTGGCTATATAGTGAGCGACTCTAGCAAGCCCAGGTAGGCGGTGTGCTTCTCCTGGTTCATGGTGGGTGACCTGTAGCTGGCAATGATGTGGTAGGGTATTTTAGCTATAGTTATTTGGACCTGGAGTAGCTCAAGGGAGTCGCACTGTTTTACCAGTCTTGAGGTCTATTTGGATTTAATGAAGATGAATATGCCTCCACCTTTGGTTATATAACTCTCGTTTTGAGGTCTGAACGTGTGAAGTGCATTGTAGCCTTATATGGCTGGAGTTTTCTCTCTGGCCTTGAGCCAAGTCTCAGTGACTGCACAGATGTCAGCAACTTCCAAGGTGAGGAGTGCTTCCAGGGAGATCAATTCACTGTTTAGGCTCCTAGTATTAAGCAGCATGACCTTTCATTTGTCTCTAGTGGATTTCTTCATGTTGGAAGATTTGTTGTTTTGACATTGCCTAAAAATGCACTATGGGGTAGGCAAGCATCTTTGCCAGTATCTGAAAGCCTTGAAGAGACAGGTTAAGGCCATCTCTGGCAAAGCAGCATGTGCTGACGACCATGTTTTCCCAGGCTGACCGATACTGGATCCCCCAGGAGTGACACCAGAAGCTAAGCCAATTATTGAAATCAATCATTTTTTTGTATGCATTGTGGCATCATCCTTGGTAAAGGCAGAATGCTGCTTAGAGCTAGGAACATACCTGCTTGGGACACATAATCTGACATTTCAATCATGTCCCTTTTCATATAGTCCAGAGAGGTGCATCTCAAGTCATTCACTCCAACATGTACTATTACAGAGTCATAACGGTAATTGTTGCTGAGTGACTTGAGTGCATATGTGATTTGATGGATCCTGGCACCTGACAGGCAGCTGACTGTGATTGTTTAACCTGGTGAGAGACACATCTGTGTGTCTCACTATTGAGTCGTCTATGAGTAGGACATTAGGTTTTGAGATGTTTTGCTTTAGTGGCTTAATTGTTAAGACACTGATATGTGTGGTGTTATGTGTAGTGTTGGATTCTGTATGTGTATTGGTATGTATGGGTTGTTTGCGCTTGGGAGGTCCCTGGTCTTTTGGCAGGCTATTATTGAGTACCTCCACGTATGTGGGTTCATGTGTCCTGACCTTATCTTGCATGAGAGGAGAGGTGTGTGTGCTGACAACCTGTTTGATGTCTTGTTTATTGTTATATGAGAGGACTGCCTCTAGTTTCATAGTATAGTTACATCTCTCACATACTGTATTTGTTGCTTTAGGAGCAAGTGGTTGTCAGTATACATGAGGCAGTTGCTTTGTCAATCAGGCTGGCTGGAAAAATGTTGGGAAACTGACTGTCCATAATAGCAGGTAATCCTTGAGTACTAATTTGTGAGAAGGGCAAGTTAGAGCAGCTTTTTGCTCTGGAATTAAGAAGGGGAATTATTCTATAGATCAGCTTTTGCACTGTAATTAACAAGGGGATTTATTCTTTAGACGATCAGGGATGAAAAGTGTGGGAATGCTGCACAGTGCTCAGCTGGGTTACCTGCAGTGCAGAAATGCGCAGCTGCGTTGCACGCAGTGCAGAAGTGCACAGCTGCATTGCACGCAGAGCAGCAGAAGTATACATCTGAGTTGCCCTCCAAGCAGCAGAGAAGCCTGGGAAGGTTTCACTGACTAGTATCTAGGGAAAAAAGTGATTTCTGGTGTTTGCGTCTATACAGGGCATCACTAAACCTCGTTGAGCTGTGCGCAGCTATACGCAAACATGACACTTACATACAGGTGAAGTTAAACTATTTTAAAGTAGTCTACCAAAAGGAAATCATACAATGATCCTTCCTCCAGCAATCCCTAGCTCAGACCAGGCAATATCCACCTCTTCTGCCACAAGGGGGCTAGGGGAGCCCTTCTTAATGAAAGATGTCTGGATTTGAGTTCAAGTGTATTAAAAACAGCCTAGATTCAGTAAATCTGGATCTAGTTAATGCTAAAAGCAATATTTCAGTGCAAGATCCAGCATCTCAAACACCTCCCCTATACAGATAGGCTAAAAGCCCTGTCCCTCTTCTCAGTCTCATATAGACTGTTTAGAGGTGACCTGTGTCTGGCATACAAGGCCGTCTCAAACTCAGCCTTGATGGAGTTGCTGCATATCTTTAAGTCAAACTCCACTCATGCAACCTACATGCAAGGTCTCAATCTGGTCTGTGACATTAATAGAACTTGTTGGCAGGATAGATTTGTGTCCCAACGACTCCCCATCTGTGGAATAGACTTCCTCTCCATGCCAAGCAGAGTACCTCACTATTTCTCTTTAAGAGGAACATGGACGACTGGATGGGAAACAGAAAATATACCCCTGGGATCCCACCTGTATCTCATCCCAGTTAGATGGGAAATCACAAATTCACCCCTGGTTTAGCACCTTTGTCCCAAATGGACAGGGATAACATCTAAATGTCTGGCTCTGGACTATTCGCTCCCAGAACACATAGGTTCTGGGTTATTTGTACTTATAATACAAGGACTATAAATGTTTTGAGAATGCGTGGCTAGGCTTCAAATGATCCTCATTGATCAATAGCTTATTAAGAACCTAAGAACCCGCAATTCATTCCTGATCTGCTTTACTCTTCTAGAAGAGGAGGTACATCATAAAGGTGAGTTTTGGCAAAATGCAGATGGTTTTATGACTTAATTGCCTTGTAATTCCTATGATCCTGTGATACTAATAGGTAAGCTGATAAGTTTGATTCATACAGTACTACAGCTACAAGATACTGAAGGGCAGAAAATGAGGTGAATTTTTATAGTAAGAGATATCAGAGAGAATCTTATGCATAAAAACTATCTGCAAAGGCAAGAGTATGTGTTTTGCATATGTAGTGATTATGTTGGTATGAACATCATATTTTAGTGAATGCACAAATATCACTTCAAGAATTTTGGTAGGGTTAACTAATTCTGTTTCAAAGGGACAAGGGTTTTTATATGACAGCTGGAAAAGAGCTGAGAGGAAGACACTTATGGAGACAGAGAGAATGTAATGCATTTTGCTTGTGTTCAGGGACAGAACAGTGTCCAAAAGCCACGTTTACCAGTGCTAAAATCTGCCTGAAGAGCATTTCTAGCACCAATAACAGTCAGGACAGAATAAAGCAGGAAATTTCAACTGCACTTTTGAGTAACAGTCAATTTCTCTCATTAACAAATATATTTGCTTGTGAAAGCAGTCAGCTTCAGATGTGTGAATTGTCGTTATTTAGACTATTAACAGATAATTAACTCAGTATTTGAAACTTGGCACATCAGCTACAGGAATTCTCAAAGGTGAGTAGAAAGTCTGATTATATATTTTGTAACAGTAAAAGATATGTCTGCCTCTCAAAGCTGCTAACTCATTTTTATTCAGTAATAGTGTAGGTATGAACAGGGGCCTGGATTCAGAAAAATATTAAATGTATATTTTGAGAATCAGTATACTAATACTGTGTATGTTGTCTTCCTGTCCTTGTGTTCCCATAAGTATGTTATTTTTCAGGAAAACCTAGAGCAGTAATTTTATACTTGTAGTGAAGTATTAATGATGAAAACACCAGCAAACAATTTAATAGGTACAGTAGGTTAATCTTTTTTTTTTCTTATATGCTTTTTTCCTGCTGTGCCTGCTTACCATCAAGACTCCCCATCATCCATGCCTATTTGTTCCCCCATCCTGGGTATTCTGCAGTTAGGGTGAGAGTTGGTCAGGAAAGGTGCATCATATAGGCAGCCTCAGTAGTGATTTGAGTCCTTGCTGACATCCTTTCCCTAAGTGGGGAGACAGATGATCCATATCTCCACAGAGACCACAATGTCATCTCCTGTTTCAGTGTATAGGTTCATAGGTAGGTACTAGGCTATTGGCCCAAGGGCCTATCTAAGCCTAGCCAACAAGGTTCCCTGGCTTACGCCACCCAAGAAAGTTATTTTCCTGTGCCACTGTCAAGCAGAGACACAGAAGTGATCCCCGGGGTGTATTTCCTTTTTCCCATCCACTCATCAAGATTTTTTTGAAGAGTGCTAATGAAGAACTTTGCTTGACATAGATGGGTAGCCTGTTCCAGAGTATGGGAAGTCTCTGGGAAGTCACTGGGACAGAAATCTATCCCTCCAGCATGTCCTGTTTATTGTGGTGCCAAGGTTTAGGTCCCTAGAGCGTGTAGCTTGGAGGGATTGGGATTTCTTTAGGTGTAGCATGTCCAACAGCTCTGAGTTTGACATAGCTTTATATGATAGGCAGAGATCACCTCGGAGTAGGTGATATGCTACGGAGTAAAGCTGGAGTTTTTTGAGGTGGTCAGTGTAGGGCATTTGCTTGAGGCCAGTAATCCTCTTTGTGAAATACTTCTGTGGCCTTTCCAGCTGCTGCAGATGTCTTGTAAGGTACATTCCAAAAGGGGCATTGTACTATATAATGGGTCTAATGAGTGTCGAGTAGAGGGGAATAATTACCTTTTCCTGGATGAGAACCGTTTTATGATGAAGTCTGCCATGTAGAAGGACTTCCTGACTACTGTGGCGATGTGACTATCAAAGGAGAGACTACTGTCCACCTGGGTCCCAAGGTCTCTTATCACACATTCGGTGTTAAGTAGACTGCTGCCTATGTGGTAGTTCATGGGTACAAAGTTTTTACCAAAGGAGCTCTGACACCAGGCATCTGTTTCAGCGAGGCCCTTCTGTAGGATGTCCACATCATTTGGGGACTTGACTACGGCTCCTAGTTTGCAGTCATCTGTGAACTTCATTAGCCAGAGGCTTTCTGTGTTAGCCTGTACTTCAGAGAAGTAGATACAAAACAGGAAACGTCCCAGGATGGAACTCTGTGGTGCTCTACTTGTCACTGTTTTGAGGTCAGATTTGGAGTCTGCAACTTTTACAGTGTGAGTTCTGTGTGTGAGCCACTTGGCAACCCATCTTGTGACGTAGGGATTTATACCTAGTTTAGTGCGTTTAGCTATAATTCCAGAATGAGGGATGGTGTTGAAAGCCTTGGCGAGGTCAAGATAGGCTGTATAAACCACCTTACCCTCATCTACGGCTTTGGTGACTGCCTCAAAGAAGTCGCTCAGGTTCAGGAGGCATAATCTGCCTTTCACAAACCCGAACTGGGTGGGATCCAGAGTTTGGAGGTTACCAATGTCTTTTTTTATGAGTTCCATGATGATACGTTCCATGGCCTTGCAGGCCAGGCTCGTCAGGCTAATAGGTCGATAGTTCCCAGGATCAGTGATGGCTCCCCCTTTGTGGAGTGGGATAACTGTTGCTGTGCGCCATTCAGTGGGCACAAAGCCTGATGCGAGGCTATTATTGAACATGGTGCTTAAGTGGGGAGCCAGTTCGTTCTGAAGTTCATGTAAAACACAGCCTGGGATGTTGTCCGGTCCCATGGATGCTGTGTTTTTGGCTTTAGAGAGTGCAGCTTTTACCTGCGTAGTTGTGATTACAGGGACTCTGCATTCTTCCTGTATAGATATGGGCCCTTTAAAGGGTGGGGTAAAGTTAGCACTGAACCTATCTGCCAGGATGTTGGCAATATCAGTTGGTTCTGTAATTTCCGTGCCATTGTGCTGTAACTCAGAGCAGATCTGGGTGTTGCCATCGAGATTCTTGACATAGCTATAGAATGCTTTGTGGTTGTCCTTAGAATTAGTGGCAATTTTGTTTTCATAGCTAGCTTTGGAGGATCTTATAAGGGATCTCAGTTTCTTACTGAGGCTGACCAGGGAGCTCCTCCACTCATAGGATTTTACTCTCTTTTGCAACAGTTTCTTCCTTGTGTTGTACAGTTTGTTTATGGCAGGGGACCACCAGATTGGCTTCCTTTCTATACAGCCACGTACTCATGATGAGAGCGACTGCTTAGTGGCCAGACACTTGCCCATGGGTCATCCTCTTACAACACTACACCTGCTCCACAGGTTATGTCATTGGATGACCTTAGACCCCTCATTTCCATTATCCACTGACAGCACTGTCAAGCACCTGAACTGCTAACCAATCCTAAGACACCTGTATCATAGTCACAGTTTTATGATTCTATGCCACTGGAGTTGGCTAGGAACATTAGGTTAATGGATTTGCATTCACACACACCACTCACACAGGCACCCACAAATACACATACCATCATCATCATCATCATCATTGCCATCATCAACATCCTCTTCTTCCCATTTTTTTACATATAGTCAGGGTTCCATATCAACATTAGCCTATGTGACCAAATCACTTAGAGTCAATGTTTACTACAGACTGACCAGCTCTGACACACATGCACACAGGCACACACAGGTGCCTATATCTATATATCTATACCTATATATTTATGTATGCATAGATATCTATATTATAGATATCTCACATATATATATATATATATATATATATATATATATATATATGTAAAATGTGTGTGTGTGTGTGTGTGTGTGTGTGTGTGTGTGTGTGTGTGTGTGTGTGTGTGTGTGTGTGTGTGTGTGTGTGTGTGTGTGTGTGTATATATATATATATATATATATGTATATATATATATATATATATATATATATATGAGTATGTGTATATATATATATATATATATATATATATATATATAAACACACACACAACTAAACAGTAACTGAATATATATATATATATATATATATATATATATATATATATATATATATATATGGGTTCACTTCAGAAGCTCGAAATACTGAAATCTCGAATTTCAGTATCTCCAGCTCAAAAAGTCAAATCCCCACAATAGCGAATGTTTAGAAGCGTGAAATTCAAAACCTCGAATACCGAAGGCTTTGAATTTTGCGCTTCTAAAGTTACGCTATGGCCATGTATTCAGATAAGTGTGTGTGTGTGTTAAGGGGTTTGGGTAGGAGCTGTGGTGTTTGTCAGTGTGTTTTGTTGCTGTGATGTGTGTGTGCGAAGAGAAAGTAGCTTGTGTGGTGGTGTTTTGTGTGTGTTTGTATGTAGTGCAACCTTGGAGTGAGAATATTTAAGTAGGGGGGTGCAGGGGGCTTGCCCCTCTGCTTTCATGTAGTAGAGTGATTTTGTGTTTGTGTGGTGGATGGTGTGTGTGTGTGTGTGTGTGTGTGTGTGTGTGTGTGTGTGTGTGTGTGTGTGTGTGTGTGTGTGTGTGTGTGTGTGTGTGTATGTAGTAAAACCGCAAAATTCAAAACCTCCGGTATTCGAGGTTTTGAATTTCGCCGTTTTCAGTTTTCGATGTTTTGTGGATTCAACTTCTTGAGCTTGAGATACTGAAATTTGAGATTTCAGTATTTCGAGCTTCTGAAGTGAATCTATATATATATATATATATATATATATATATATATATATATATATATATATATGGGTCTATATTTTATGCACGAAAGACCTTTAAAGCAAATACGAAAACAGCGATACATATTGTGCGAACTGCGAAAACACCGAACACCCTAAACTGCGAAATTCAAAATCTCAAATCATCATAGTTGGCCACCCCTCACTGCCCGCTGTATACTACCTACCCAAACAAAATAAATAAACCACATACATACACTAAACAAAACCCTATTTCTAACCCTACACTAAACCTTGCATACATTACTATCTATGCACTTACCTTAACCCGCACTCTAACCCTAAGGTCCGTAACTATCGCACACTTACCTTAAGGAGCTATACAGCAGAAGGGCCAACTATGACGATTCGACATTTAGAATTTCGCGGTTTAGGGCATTGAGTGTTTTTGCGGTTCACGCAATATGTGTCGCTGTTTTCGTATTCGCTGAAAAGGTCTTTCATGCTTATAATATAGACCTATATATATATATATATATATATATATATATATATATATATATATATATATACACACAGACACAGGTAGCACAGTGATGGAACATAGGATCATAGCAAGTTACTAGGCTACTAGCCCTGACTGGCCCTGAGGCCCTTATAAGCCTAACCAATAAATTAGCCTATGTTCGCAAGACGTTGCAACCTAATTCCTCCAGCAGGGACACTGGTGGAATCCCAGGGATGTATTTTCTATTTCCCATTCAGTCATCCAGGTTCCTCTTAAAGAGAGATAATGAAGTATTCTGTTTGAGGTGGAGGGGGAGTCTATTCTACAGATCGGGGAGTCTCTTGGAGACAAATCTGTCCCACCAGCAAGTCCTATTGATGTCTTAGGCCGAGTTGAGGTTTTGCATGTGGGTTATGTGAGTGGAGTTTGGCTTGCAGATATGCAGCAATTTCATCAAGGTGGGGTCAGAGATTGGTCTGCATGCCAGACATAGATCACCTCTGAGGAGTCTGTATGAGATGGAGTAGAGGGGACAGGCCTTTTACCCTATCTGTGTAGGATAGATTTTTAAAGCCCTGGATTCTCCTTGTCACGAACTCTGTGGTCTATCCAGCTGCTGCATATGCTTTGTAAGGTACATGCCAAAAGGAGAGTTATACTCAGTGATGGGCCTGATAAGGGAGGAATACAGGGAAGTTATGACTTCCTTGTTCCTGGAAGAAATACCCTTACTAATGAGGTAAGCCATATAGAAAGCTCTCCATACAATGGAGGCAACATGGTGGTCAAAAGTTACATTACTGTCAATTTGGGTGCCCAGGTCCCACACAGCTGCTTGCATGCTTAGGACAGTGTTATTAATGTGATAATTTGTGGAGACATCACTCTCCCCAAAGGAATGATGATGCATTTTATGGCGTTCAGTTTGAGGCCATGTTTCTGGCACCAGTCATTTGTCTCGGTGAGACCCTCTTGTAGTATGTCTACATCACTAGGGGAGTTGATGACAGTGCCCAGCTTATAGTCATCTGCAAACTTGCTCAGCCATAGACCTCTGGTTTTGGCTTGAACCTTGAAGAAGTGTATCCCAAACAGCAGAGCCCCCAAGACCAATCCCTGGGGTATGCCGCTTGTTACAAGTCTACTACTTGAGGTAGCTTCCCCTATTTTGACTGAGTGAGTTCTATCAGTGAACCAGTTACCTACCCTTCTGGTCACATATGGATTTACGCCAAGCTGAGATAGTTTATCTTTTATGGTGAAGTGGGGAATAGTGTTGAAGGCCTTGACGAAATCAAGGTAGGCAGAATGCACCCTTTTCCCCTCATCCATGACTTTGATGACTGTCTCAAAGGGTCTATATTATATTAGCAAATGCACTGAACTGTGAACACTATATAATCGACCCACAATCACTGAAAACTCAAAATGTCGAACATACGGATCAGGGATTATTTTTCCCCCATGGACAAAGTCGCTGATCTGTTAAAAAAAAACAAAATCCAAACAAAATAAAGTGGGGGGCTGTGTTCCCCACACCCACCCACTTAAATATACCAACTCCGAGATCACACCACAGTGGAGGAAATGGCAAAGTCCCGGAAATGTCCCAGTGATTTTTTTTCCCTAGGAAAAAAATCGCTGTTCTGTGCTTTTGGAATTTTGCCATTTCATGTAATGATGTTCGACAAAACAGCGCTTGCAATTTAATGCATTCACTAAAATAATAGGAACTGAGTTGCGAGTTCCTGCCTGAGTTGATGCAGGATGCAACCTGGGATGTTATCAGGTCCCACGGTAGCTGTGTTTTTAGTCTTTGAGATGGGAGGTAATGACTTATTCTCTAGAGCTAAGGGGTGGGGGGGGGGCAGGTGCTGGGAATATCCTGGATTACTGATGGGGGGACAAAGGGGTAAAGTTTTCACTGAATCTGTCTGCCATCATGTTGGCTATATCCACGGCATTTTTGTACATGTTGTCTTTGACTATCAGTTCTGACCAGATTTGGGTGTTTCCCCTTAAATTGCGGATGTAGATGTGGCCAATATGGACTCGAACTTAGCTTTGGAGGACTTTACTAATACCCTTATTTACCTGTTTAGGCCAAGAAGAGATTGCTTCCAATTTGGTACCTGTTCCTTCTTGGTCCTGGACAGTAATTTTTTCCTTTTGTTGTAGAGTTTATTTATAGCCGATGTCCACCAGAGAGGTTTACTTTTCCTTGAGGAGGAGGATTTTGTCCTATCAGGTATTGCTGGATCCATGCATTTATATAAGTGGTTGTATAGTACTTTGGTGTAGGTTTGGACATTAGTGCCAGTTCCTACTGTTGAGGAGGGGGCTGTGAAGCTGTTTAGACCTTCCCTCAGGAGGTTGTAATCAGCTTGGGAGAAGTTATTTTTTGTTTAACCCTAGTGGGGGGGGAGGGGTCAGGAGAGATGGTGATTTCGAAGGTGATCGCTTTGTGGTCTGATCTTACCAGGGATGATGACATTGCGGGGATGCTGCCATGGTTTCCTATGTTAGTTACTACCAAGTCCAAGATGTTGTCACCTCTTGTGGGGTTGTCAACCAGCTGGCCCAAGGCATTGGCGAAGTCAAGGAATCTTTGAGCATTTGTGTTCTGGCTTGAGTAGTTCTTCCAGTGAATGGTTGGGTAGTTAAAATCACACAGGATCTTGGTGTAGGGTTGAATCTTAATAGATCTAAGGTGGTTCAGATAGGTGGCGAGGGTGTCCTGAGTTAGTATTGGGGGCCTGTAGCCAACTATGATTTGAATAGGGGCCTTGTCAACCATTAAATGCACCTGAAGCATCACCTTGTCAACTGTTAAATTCACCAGGAGTATCTCCTGTGCATCATACTGTTTGACCAGTCTGGAGGTGTGTATATCTTTAATATATAATGAAACATCACCTCCTTTGGCTTTGCTGCCCACAGTTTGGGGTCTGTATGTATGACATGATGAGTAACCAGGTAAAGCTGGGGTGCTGTCTGCAGATTTGAACCAGGTTTCTGTGACCGCAGGTTTCTGTAATAGCGTTATCACCTCTCAGCAAAAGGTTTTCCAGTTCAGTTCTCATCTGAGGTGCCTTTTGTATGGAGTCTGCATGTCCTCCCTGTGTTCGTGTGGGTTTCCTCCTATTTCAAAGACATGCATCTGGCACGTTTCTCTCCGGGCCTCCACTGAAAATGAGCTCTGTCCCAGTTAGACTTTCCTGGTAAATAAATGTTAAATATATAAATAAATATATAAATAATATAAATATACACATGTCGGCACCAGATAAGTTGCTTTTGTCCCATTTCATGCAGGAAACAGGTAGAAATCCTGCAAAAGTGCAGCAAAAGAAAATTCTATTCCTCTCTGAAATTAACTACTTTCTCAATGGTCTGGAGAATATTCATGTGAAATGTTAACATAGAGCCTTTTGTACCCATGAGGACACCTTACCTGTTTTTGAATATACCTCTGGGCATTTGGAGATGTCCCATTTCAACAACACATTTGGCTGCACATTCTCTGGAACTGATCCAGCAAAGGCTTCAGATGACAAAGTTATATTTGATTTATTTTAGGAAGAGATAGTGAGACCTTGGGAAGGGACATCCTAATGGCTGCTTTTGTAGGAACAAGGAAATAACTCACAAGAAAGTAGAAATCACCAATGTCTCCACCTCATAAAGACTTTTGGAATATAGTAACCAGAGAAATACTGTGCTGAAGTGGGTCCAAACACTCTGTAATAAAGTAAAATTATTTAATGAAATACAGTTGAGCTCTTTTGTCCTTAAAATGATGAAGACTTCATCAAAACTCAGCTGTGTCCATTAAAGAATTTTTGCTATTGAGGATTTGACTTACTTCAGCACAGTATTTATCTGGTTTCAGGTTTGCATGCTGTGCTGTCTGCCTTGTTTTTTTTTTTTACTTTTGGAATATAGTCAACAACATTTTCTGCCAAGAAACTAAGCTAGGTATTACTGGCAGTAGTCAATATTAGATTTCAAGCAGCTGGGCTGTGTATGTTGACTTTAAGGACTCATTATTTTCAATCCTATCCAGCAGCAGGCCCTGTGAATTCCCCTTTGTGTGCATCCAAGTTCATCATTACAGCTAATCAGGCAATGTTTATATCATTTGGAATCTAGTCTTTGTCATTAGAGGAATCACCTAAAGAAAGCTACACACAAACATTTGTTACACCCTGTTATTCCCTGATAGTCACTGTCATTTTTGTTACTCGTTGCTACACATTGCATACTGTTCCCTATATTTGTCATATTTCTTTAATGTTCTGGATGTGTTATTTATGGCATGTAATATTTTAGAAGCGTATTTTCTCATTTTTATTATTATAGAAATGGTTGACCATTTTCATCTTGTTAATTCACTTTTGAAAGTTATCTACTTTTGAATAACCGACTGAAGCTTATAGCGGTAGTTAGCTAGCATAACGGCGAAAGGACATTTTTAACTATTTTAGATACTGAGAATATAAAGATATATTTACAGATCAATAAGCTTTTCATTTATGTAATCTCAGTTTACAAACAAGGCCTACAAGCATTTTTTATGAAGCCCATTTGACAGAGTCTTGTGACATAGATCAGGCAAACTTACGAGATTAAACTATGATAACTTTTCTCAACAACTACAATAACTATTATAATAACAGACCTCTGACAATGTTGCTATATGTTGGGAATGCTATATTTATAGTTCTGTCTTAGGTATATAAGTATATTGTTTTCCTTGTTGGCCAAGGTCAGGTCCTTCAGGTAGAATAACCTTGGTGTGCAATAGGTTTCCTCGTTTTCACTCACAGCATCACTCTTCAAATGAGTAGTCTTATTAGTTATGACTGAGGCAAGTTACTTGTGTAATCTGTTTGAGGTAAAATGCAATAAACCTGAAAAAATGGATGCTATATTTAAGAGAGATGTTTCACAATGTTTGAAGGCTTTCTTATAATTCCACATTGTCTATTTGGTGTGGAGTTTTTTTCAGTGTATTTCTGAACACCTTTTTGCACCCTTCTTGTATGGAGTTAGCTTCAATGGGAATGGAAGTTCATTCCGTAACTTTTCAATGTTGACTGAGAAGTCACCAAAACCACTCTCATACTTTGATGTGGACATTATGAGCCTTTGGGCAGACCTAATGTAGTGTGGTTTGCAGCTGTCAATGTTATGGGTGAGTAAATGGCATTCTGGGTAATATAAAGGTTTATGGATGAATTTCCTTTAAATTTAGGACAGATTCTGGTGAATTCAAGAGGAGTACACTGATGTACTTCATTATATTGAGAAGATATGATGGAAGTAAGGTATGCAATATCAGATTTTGTAACCTTGGAATGGAATTGCATGGATTTTGCTTTGTTAGTACTAAGACAGCATGCAAGACATAGCCATTAGCCTGCAGATCTGATTATTTTGCAGTTTAGTACTGATGACAGACATTTTTTACTAATAGGAGAATATTTGCTGAATCCTCAAGATATTGAAGCCATTTGCTATTGCTACAGTCAACTATGTTTTCACTGATAATTACAGTACAGAATAAGGTGGCAAGTACTGAGCCCTATAGAACACCTAACATCACTGGCAGTAGGAAAGAAACTGCATCAATCCCATCTAACAGGGTATACTGTATGACTAGGGAACTAGTGAACCACCTACCATCTCTTAGTCAAAGCATGTATGTGCCCACAAGCTCCAGGAAATAGAAATAACTGACCATATGAAATGCCCTGGTCAGGTCTAAAAAAACTGACCTGACAACTTTGCTTTGATTCGGGTACATAGAAAGATAGCTGAGCCAATAATGCTGTGTCTCGACCATCAATAGATGTAGGACTGAGCTGGGTACTTGAGGTAGTAATGGTATTAATGACGTATTAGAGCAGCCCTCTGTGTATGAATATTCCCAGAATTGTTGAGATAGCAGGAGGACAGGAGGGAGGAATACCAGTAATTACTGGAAGCAACTGAGGTGCCGGTTTCATGTAATGGGACCAAAATAACTCATTTCCTTATCAGAAACATCCTTCTTCCTTCATTGAGAAATTGATAAGTACAGACTCAGTGTAGGGTAGAGAGTTTGCAGAAACCTTTAAAAGGTTAGTGGACAGCTTATCAAGAAATGATCTATGATCTGGATTCTAATTTTTAGTGGCATTTTGAACCACATATGGGCTAAAGTCTTTCGGCTTTTTCCGGTTAGGGGTTGCCAGAGCGGAACACCCATCTGCTAATGATTGGCAGTGGATTTTTACGGTGCCGAGTTGCCAGCCCGATGCCCAACCTTCAGAGAAGGCACACCCATTTACGCACGCACCTACCTGCATATCTTTAACGTCACTCAACCATGGGGTGGACATGCAGACTCCACACAGAAGGCACTCCAGCTAAGAATCGAACAGGAGAACCTCTTGCTGTGAGGTGACAATGCTAACCGCTGCACCACCGCGAACTACATATGGGCTAATGGTATGAAATGTGAGAAGAGTGCACTGGTGCTGATGACAAGAGGTAGTAGACTGCTGACAACAGTTTGAACCAATCTGCTGAACTATATCTCAAAAGTATACCTTAATGCAGGTAGCTACACCAACAGTGCTTTTTTGTGGAAATGGAGATGAGATGAGGTTCAGCCAGAGTTAAGGTAGCGTTCTGTATGATTCTAGAACTTTTTAAGTTTATTTATGAATTGCTTCCACTGATACACAAATAGTCTATTAGGCAACAGGTAGGACTTGGATTAGTTTCTGCCTTCACAAAACCATAAGAGGTCAGTTAGTTGCTTTGAATGATGACATATGCTTCACAGATTGTCTCTATGAGATTTCAAAGCTTTACTTTTTGGTTAACCAAAGGGAGATGAGTATGTTGTCCTTCAGATCAGATATTAAACCAAGGTCCCATCTGCATGTGTTGATGGCAGCTCAGGTGGATGTAAAAGATCCCATGGCACCTATAAAAGAGAAGGGATCCTTTATTAAATACATAATCTACAGTATCCAAATATCTGGTGCAGTGTGAATAACAGAAGACCAGGAACCAAACAGAAAATGCACCAACCAAGCCTGTATACGAACTCCATTTATTGCAGCAAAAATGCACCAAGATTAAGTGCTTTCGTCTTTCACATAGAATACTTCATCAGAATAAAGGACACTGATTTGAGAACCATCTTTATACCAGTTCATGTTACATAATACATAAAATTGAGCCAATGATATGGTCAAAAAAAATCACATGTGAAAAAATGACATAAACAATATTAATTAAACAAAATGTTGATATTCAAACTGACCTAGCTTGCTACAAATATAAAACTATTATATATTAAATACCTTCGGCATATGTCTAAAAAAAAACAGACACAGTAATGCATATAAAAATGTTAAAATACTTAAAGTTTCATAGATTTTTCTTTCAGGGCTGGATGAATAGTCATGGAATCATGTATACCTGGTGGAAAATTAGCTGCTGTCTGAGTTGCCACACCAGCTCTTTTTTACTTAATAAATTCTTCCAGTCACCCCCCTCAAATCTATGTCCACTGTATCCAGAATACCAAATTTAAAACCTATAAGACTGGAACAAGAGAGAGAATGTCTATATAATGCCTTTGTGTCCTTCTTGTTTTTGATGTCATTTAAAGACATAGACATAGATTCTGCTTTTCAACGCCGTCTCCATTTTTCCAACATAGAATCTGTTGCACTTATCACATAGAGCAAGGTACACCACTCTGGTGGTAAAACAATAACCTTTCTTAAATGCAACCTTAGATGCCATCTTATTAGCTAAGTAGGTTTGGGGTGCTTTAAAAATATTAGTACATTGAGAGCACCTCCCACAGGGTGTTGTACCATGACCACCCTCTATTGGTAAATTCACTTTTTTCCATAAGTTGTTTAATATTCATGCCAACCTTGATAATAAAAAACAGTTTGTCTCCCACTACAGGTAACACATCATTATTCATCCTAAATATACTCCAGTTCTTTTTTAATATGTTTTTCACTTCATATGATATAGGACTGTTTTGCACTATACATGCATGCTCGTAAATTTTCATTACACCAGGATCTGTAGGGGCTATGTTAGTAAATGGGTGGTTCCCTAAGAGGGGCTTATATTTTTGTCCCCATCCTACATATACCTCCTCAATAATTTGTTCCACCATCTGTTTGGGGTACCCCCTTTCTAAAAACAGATATCTTATGTGAAAAATTCCTGCCTCACATCATTCAAATCTGAAGTCATGTGTGCAATTCTTATAGCTTGTCCTTTAACTAAGGTTTTTTCTGTGAAAATGGGTGATTAGTCGTATAATGAAGGAAAGAATTACAAAACATACTCTTGTGAAATATATTAGATTTGAAACCTGTAGGTGTATGGGCAATTGCTTTGTCCAAATAATGTATACCTCTAGTGTTGTAGCTATAAGTAAATTCCAAAAATGAGGTAGTTTTCTACAGGTGGTTAATAAAGCCAGGAATATCTTCCACTTTTCCCTTCCACAAAATAAAAATGTCATCTAAAAACCTGCACTATAACTGGATGCTGTTCCAAAATTTTTTGTGGAATATATATTTTAATTCCCAGCCTAATTATACTATATTTGCATATATAGGGGTGCAGGCAGCCCCCATGGCGACTCCCCTTGTTTGTTGAAATTATTGGCCCTCAAAGAATAAAACATTATTCGCTAGAATAAGTGCCATCATTTCACATAGCAGGTTTACTTTGTCATGATTCAAGGTGGAACATGTAAAGAGTGTCTCTTCAAATAATTATAATCCTTCTTGCTTGGGAATACAAGAAAAAAAATCTTTCACATCAATAGTTAAAAATACCAAATCAGCTGCCCATAGATTTTGTTTAAGCTGTTCTAAAAAATCCCAGGAATCCTTAACTAGATGTGTTGCTCTCTCCACTACATGCTTAGTCATTTTATCTACAAATAATGCCAAATTGTGTGTTTTGGAGCCACTGGCAGCAACGATGG
This sequence comes from Protopterus annectens, assembly GCF_019279795.1. NCBI lineage: Eukaryota > Metazoa > Chordata > Ceratodontiformes > Protopteridae > Protopterus > Protopterus annectens. The sequence goes on from NC_056743.1 coordinate 1,422,648,256, forward strand.
GTCTAAAAGGGGGTTCAGGGATGCATTTGTGTATTTTTGGGATGCCAAATATAACCAGCACCTTAGGATAGGAATTAGTAAGAAAATGAAGGAGGTCATTAGTAATACATTTATCCAAGACATATTCTTCTAAATAACTATCAATACATTGATATTCAATATTTATTTGGTTCTTAGAACTCTGTACATAATTCTTTTCATTGAATAAAATAGTCTGCATAATGTTGGAATAATCCTCTGAATTAAATATAACTATACCACCTCCCTTATCAGTTGTCATAATATGCAGTCCCTTGTCCCCCCTCAGCTGATTCATGAGAATTCTCTCATCAGGACTTAAGTTGGCATAAAACTTCTTGTTTTGAGCCCATAATTCATACATGTCTTCCTTCACTGCCTTCTCAAAAACATTAATGAGGGGATGGAGTGGTGGATTGAACACACTGCTTTTCCTCAAAATATTTTTGTGTGCAAATGCCAAATTTGTAGGCCCCATTTGATTTTGGAGAAAAAGGAGATGGAAATTGAGGTTTCTAGTGTACATCTGAACATCTAACAAGCAGTCAGCAACATCCACTATTTTGGAAGGAATAAATTTAAAGCCAACCTGCTGAACTATATCTCAAAAGTAAATGTTAATGCAGGTAGCTACACCAACATTGCTCTTTTGTGGAAATGGAGATGAGATGAGGTTCAGCCAGAGTTAAGGTAGCGTTCTGTATGATTCTAGAACTTTTTAGGTTTATTTATGAATTACTTCCACTGATATGCAAATAGTCTATTAGGCAACATGGAAGACTTTAGTTTCTGCCTTCACAAAAGCATAAGAGGTCAGTTAGTTGCTTTGAATGATGACATATGCCACACAGGTTGTCTCTATGAGATTTCAAAGCATTACTTTTTGGTTAACCAAAGGGAGATGAGTATGTTCTCCTTCAGATCAGATGTTAAACCAAGGTCCCACCTGCATGTGTTGGTGGCAGCTCAGGTGAATGTAAAATATCCCACGGCACCTATAAAAGAGTAGGGGTCCTTTATTAAATGCATTATCTGCAGTATTTACATTATTTACATAATACACATTATTTACAATTACTTACAATTTCTACAATCATTTTTCATTTATGTGGCTTCATATAACTGTATATTACTTTTCTTATGTTTTCATTTTATGATCCCCACTCCTTTTCCCATAACCAAATTCTTATCTTTTTTAATATTTCTGTCAGTGTCCATTTCCCATTAAACTTGATTTCATTCAGTCATTCATTCCATATTGTCTATATAATATAACATATTTTATATCAATTTTCTTTACTTCTTCTCTTCCTTTCCCTTTGTAATACTCATATTCTAAAATGTCCATGTTTATATACTCCACTTTTTTAATTCTTTCCAACATACTCTTTTCACATATTTCCCATAATTTCTTTAATCTATTATATTTTAAAAATACATGTTCTGTTGTTTTAACTTCTCCACAATAACTATATATTCTTTCTTCTGTTCTTTTGTATGGCATATTCACTTTTACTGGCAACCTTTTATTGATAATCTTCATAAAAAAAAAAAGGTTCGCATTCTACATATTTTCTACACCATACTGTTCTACCTTTTATCACTTTGATTTTTTTTCAATATTTTTCCATGGATAGGCACAATAATAATTATTTATTATATATAAATACTATAATTTCCTGTATTCTTCTGTATTCCTTATATTTATTTTCCACAATAATGTTTTATCTTGCTACTCTTTCATTTCTTCTTCCATTCTGTTTTTTTCTTTTTTACCTATGCTCAACATGCATCATTGTTTATTTCATTATTCTACGTACTATTGGTCCATTTCCTCTTTTATCCTTCTCAACACTTTATTTAAATTTAATGATGCTGCATAAACCATTGGATTTATTAAGTCCAGCCTTTCTTCTTCTTCTGTGGCATACAACATTTCTCTTTTCATTGGATTCAAATCTGACCCCCACAAAAATGAGAACACAATTGCCATTACTTCTTTTTCATACTTTGTTGGGATCATAAACATATCTGCTAAGTATGCAATTTTACTCATTAGGACTGCATTTACTAAATACACCACCATCTTTCTGTAATGTACATTATATTTTCTCCAGAATGCACATATATTTCTTAATTTAGTTATTATTTCTTCCCATTGTTTTTTACCATTTCATTCCTAAATGCTACACCTAATAAAAAATATTTCTTTCCTGTTGAACTGAATATTCCCTATCTTGCCTTCTTTGCCTAACCCTTTACTCTTATCTGTATTTATATGTATACCTATAGCCTCCAAGTACTCATTTAGGTGCTTAATGACTTCCTTCATCCACTCTTTATTCTTTGCCATTATATCTACATATGAGAGCATTATTGGTACTCTAATTCCTTCTGACGTCTTGTGTTCTGCTACTTTTAATAAAGTATTAATTATACTAGCAACTGCATTCATAACTAATGCAAATAAAATGCTACTTTCTGAACAATCTTGTCTTACATCACTTTTTCTGTCCATTTTCTGAATTAGCCACCCATTCCCTAATCTTTTTACTTTTATCTTTTCATATGCCATATAAAATATCTTTTATATCCTATCACTTATGCTATATTCTTTCATTATGTCCCATAAAATTCCATGTTGCATCTTGTTGAAAGCTTTATTGAAATCAAGTTAAATCAAATTGAGCAAAACACACACCTACATTCGTGGAGGCTCTCAATAAAAACCTGCCCAAGCAACAGGGACCTCCAAAGCAGAAACACAAGTAAACTCCACCCCCCCAACACAACCCATATGACACATAGCCCACAATCTCAGTGTGCCACTCAACCACAGCCCATAAGGCATAACAACATACCCAACACTCTAGTCATAGGTGACTCTATAGTCAGGCACACTGATGTTCCACTCACCAGGCTAAACAAGGAGAAAGTTACTGTCAGCTGCCTGTTGGGTGCCAGGATCTGCCACATAATGCACACACAATCAGGTCACTCCACAACAAGTACAAATATGACTCTGTCATTGTCCATGTTGGTGTGAAAGACCTGAGACGTACCTCCCTGGACTACATAAAAAGAGACATGGAGGAGCTCTCCGATCTTGCAGCCCAGACAGGTATGACCCTAGCCCTGAGTAGCATCCTGTCATCACCCAGAATGATACCACAGTACAAGGACAAAATGATTGACTTCAACAATTGGCTAAGCTTCTGGTATCATTCTAAGGGGATCCAGTATTTGTCTGCCTGGGATTACATGATCGACAGACCACAATGCTTTGCCAGAGATGGCCTGCACCTGTTGCCCTTGGGATTCCGGATACTGGCTAAGGCTCTTGCCACACCTATAGTGCCTTTTTTAGGCAAGGTTCAAATGACAAATTCACCACCATAACAGGTACAAGCAAGCAAAATCTGAGGATAATGCTACTCAATGCTAGAAGTCTAAACCTCAAAATGCACTGACTTGAGGCACTCCTTAAAATGGAGAACATCGACATCTGTGCAGTAACAGAGACCTGGTTCAAGGCTCCAGAGAGCACCCCTGCATTCCCAGGCTATAATTCATACCACACCTTTCGGCCACCTAACCCGGACCAAAGCACTAAAGGTGGAGGCGTGTCCATATTCATTAAGGATATCCACACCTCTAGGCTAGTTGTTTAGCATAATGCATCCGAGATTATCCAAGTGCAACAAACTCTGGGCAAGACCGCAATCCAAATTGTAGCTTGCTACAGACACCTCACCATGCTCCAGGATTCCCACTCATTTTGTGATACACTGGAAAATATTAGGGTACAACCCAACACCCTAATAATGGGCGATTTCAACCACCCCACCATTAACTGGGAAAACTACTCATGTACCAACTCTTTTGCTCAACGTTTTCTAGAATTCATAAATTCCACCGCCTTGGATCAACTTATTCACACCCCCACCAGGGACAGCAATATCCTAGACCTGGTTATTGCCAATATGGGTGACCGGTGTTCCACACTAGAGGTCAATTCTGACCACAAGCTAATCACCCTAGACATCCACATCCTAACCCCACCCCCCATTAGGAAAGCCACCATAAAAAACTTCTCCAAAGCCAACTTCACACTTCTTAAGACAGAAGTGGAAAACTTCATGACACCCATGCAGATGGACAATAGAGGTACGACTGCTGAATCCTACACAAATGCACTTTATAAGCACTTACACAAGTGCATGGATCATGCTATCCCTAACAGAACCAAGATGCTATCCTCCAAAAAAAGGAAGCCAATCTGGTGGTCCCCTGCCATAAACAAACTCTACAACAAAAGAAAGAAACTGTTGCAAAAAAGAGTAAAATCCCATGACTGGAGGAGCTCCCTGGTCAGCCTCACTAAGAAGCTTAGATCCCTCATAAAGTCCTCCAAAGCTAATTACAAAAACAAAATTGCCACTGACTCTAAAGACAACCACAAAGCATTCTATAGCTATATCAAGAATCTCAATGGCAACACTCAGATCTGTTCTGAGTTACAGCACAATGGCACTAAATATACAGAACTAACTGATATTGCCAACATCCTGGCAGATAGGTTGACTGCTAACTTCACCCCCCTCTCACGCCCTAGAGGGTCCATCTCTATCCCGGAAGAATGCAAAGTTCCTGTAATCACGGCTGCACAGGTAAAGAACACACTCTCCAAAGCCAAGAACACAGCATCTATGGGACCTGACAATATCCCAGGCTGCGTTCTACATGAACTACAGAATGAACTGGCACCCCACCTAAGTACCATGTTCAGTCATAGCCTCACCTCAGGCTTTGTACCCACTGAATGGCACAGCGTGATGGTTATCCCACTCCACAAAGGGGGAGCCATGACAGACCCTGGGAACTACCGCCCCATTAGCCTGATGAGCCTGGTCTGCAAGGCCATGCAATGTATCATCATGGAACTCATAAACATAGACATTGGTAATCTCCAAACTCTGGACCCCACCCAGTTCGGGTTTGTAAAAGGCAGATCATGTCTCCTAAACCTGATAGACTTCTTTGAAGCAGTCACCAAAGCCATAGATTGAGGGTAAGGTGGTTCACACAGCCTATCTAAATCTAGCCAAGGCTTTCGATAACATCCCCCACTCTGGAATTATAGATAAACTCACTAAACTGGGTATAAATCCCTATGTCACAAGATGGGTAGCCGACTGGCTTATGGACAGAACCCACACTGTGAAAGTAGCAGACTCCAAATCCGACTTCAGACCAGTGACAAGTGGAGTACCACAGGGTTCAGTCCTGGGTCCTCTCCTGTTTGGTATCTACTTCTCTGAAGTACAGGCTAACACAGAAGGTCTTTGGCTAATGAAGTTTGCAGATGACTGCAAACTGGGAGCCATAATCAAAACTCCTAATGATGTGGACATCCTACAAAAGGGCCTCACTGAGACAGATGCCTGGTGTCAAAGCCATGGCCTGAAGCTCAATACTAAAAAGTGTATTGTCATCCCCTTTGGTAAAAACTCTGTACCCATGAACTACCACATAGCTGGTAGTCTACTTAACACCGAAAATGTGATAAGAGACCTTGGGACACAGGTGGACAGTAGTCTCTCCTTTGATAATCACATCGCCACAGTGGTCAGGAAATCCTTCTACGTGGCTCATCTCATCACAAAAGGATTCTCATCCAGAAAAAAAGAGGTCATTGTTCCCCTCTACTCATCACTCATTAGACCCATTATAGAGTACAACGCCCCTTTTGGTATGTACCTCACAAGACATCTACAACTACTGGAGAGGCCACAGAAATACCTCACAAAGGGGACTACTGGCCTCAAACAGATACCCTACGCAGACCGCCTCAAAAAACTCCAGCTTTACTCCGTCGCATATCGCCTAGTCAGAGGCGATCTCTGCCTAACATACAAAGCTATGTCAAACCCAGAGCTGTTGGACATGCTCCATTTAAAGAAATCCCAATCCCTCTGAACTACACGCTGTAGGGACCTAAACCTTGTCACCACAATAAACAGAACATGCTGGAGGGATAGATTCCTGTCCTAGAGACTTCCCATACTCTGGAACAGACTACCTATCTATGTCAAACAGAGCTCCTCATTAGCACTATTCAAGAGAAATCTTGATGATTGGATGGGAAATAGGAAATTCACCCCGGGATCACTTCTGTGGCTCTGCTCGACAGGGGCACAGGAAAATAATTTTCTTGGGTGGCGTAAGCCAGGTAACCTTGTTGGTTTGGCTTACTTAGGCCCTCAGGCCGATAGCCTAGTACCTACCTATGTACCTATAAGTGCCATTAATCTACTTCCTTTTCCTTGTTCATAATATTATTCACCATTTCTCTTTCTATCATTAATAATTCTTGACTTCCTTTCTCTTTCTACCTAATACTGCATCTTTTAATATTTTGTTTGATTTATTTTCAATCTCTTTGTATTATTTTCATAAAAATATTGTAGTCAGTATTAAGTACTATTGGTGTCCAATTTTTTATGTCTCTTTTCCTCCATTTTTCCATATGATTTTCTTTACCCTGACACATATTTATTTTTGCCCAAAACCTTCATCAAACCATTCATTTAACACTTCCAAAAAATACTTCTTTTGCCATTCTGACATATCTTTATACTTATGATATTTTATTCCATCTGGTCTTGTTGCTGATTCAACATTCGCTAATTTTAATGTATTATTCAATTCTTCCATTATTTCTTTTTCTAACTCTTTATTATCATATTCAGTTATTATTTTTTTACTTTCTATTTTGTTTCCTTTTTATGTTGCATTCTTTAAAAATATTTTCTATATATTATTTTACTACATTCATTATTTCCTGTTGTGTTTTAACAATTTGCCATTTCTTATATCTTATTTCTCTTATTGTTCTTTTATTTTCTTTTACTATGCTACTCAAATATGGTGCTACTACTTCCTTTTTTGTTTGTAAAAATACCTTTGTTTAAACAAATGTTTTTTAAAAAATTTCTTATCAGCTCATTTCATATAGTTGTTTCTCTCTTTCAAAACAGTCTTTCTTATTCCTTATCACATCTACTAATGTTTTATTACTTACTGCTTTATATTTCATCTTTCCCCCTTTTCTTGCCTTGATATTCTAAATAACATTTGCTTATTTGTGTTTCAACTTTATCCACCACAACATCCAATTTTTATAAAATACTCTTTGTTTATTTGTGTTTCAAATCTATCCACCACAACATCCAATTTTTTATAAAATACTCTCATTCTTGCATGGTCTTTCCACATTTGCCTTAACAACGCTACCCCTTCCTCATCTAACTCTTCCTTATTGACTTTTTTAATTCCTTTATCTATTCTTATATATCCATTTCCTTCTTGAATTTCTGTCTATATGGCCAAATGGTCTGAAAAGCCTGTCTCTTTTTTTTCCCTTCCTGTATTATCATTAAAAGTTCTGAAATTAGAAAATAACCTATCTCAGTTCTTAGATTACTTCTTTTGTTTGTGTTTGTGTCATTCGTCTTTTTCCGGTTAGGAGTCGCCACAGTGGTACTCTGGTCCGCTAATGATTGGTAGTTGATTTTTACATGCCGAGTTACCAGCCCGGACGCACAACCTTCAACGAAGGTACGCCCATTCACGCATATCTCCACGCAGAAGACGCTCTAGATTACTTCTTTTATATGTCCAATATTTGTTATCCTAAATATATAATTTTCCACTCCTAATCACATCTATCATTGCTTTTACATCCCTACCCCCTTTTCTTCTTTTCCTCAGATCACAATTAAAATGACTGCCTAATATTAAATTCATATTCACATTTACATAATTTAAAATCTTATTAAACATGGCCTCTCTTTTTTCATAGAAACATATTTATGAATTGGTATAATTCTACAAACATGACTTTTCCATCTCAAATCTACTATTGTTACTTTACCCATTAATGCCAACGTAATGTACAAACTTTTTATTGAATCCTTACTGCCCTACTCAAACATATTTTTCTATATTCCAAATGATCTCACCTCCCAATAATTTTTATGATTGTAATATCTATTCTTCTGTTAATATTCTTATATCCTCTAGTATAATCACATCTATATCTAGTGTTGCACACCATTCTAATATACCTATTCTTTGTATTGCTTTTTATACTATTTACATTTAGTGCTAATACTCTCAAGTCTTCTCTGATTTATTATTTTATTTTTACTTTTATTTCCGTTCTTGATACCCTTTACCTTTTTGCTTTCATTCAAATCTGCAGCTATGAATTTTCCTTTTCTATCTTTTATCCTATTTTAATAGTTTTTTCTTCCTTTTACTACTTTCCATTCATTTCTTGTTTTTCACTTATTTCTGATACTCCCTTATTTTCTTTTTTCTTTCTTTTTCTCTTGCATTAATTCTATTTCATCTATTTCAATATTTTCTACCATTATTTGTTGGTTTGCTCTTCTACTTGTACTTGTTCTATTTCTTCTTCTTTAATCGCCTTTTCTTTAATTAATTCATTATTTACTTTACAACCTATCTATAAGTACCCTTTTTCACATTTAAAATATTTAAATTCATATATTTGCTTTACAGTCTACATTGCCACAAATGAAACATTGCCTTTTATCACAATTATTAATTAAATGATCACTTTTACCACAAAAAATGTTGCCACCAATATTTAATTGTACCTTTGTTTCCATCTACATTTATCATGCTTGGAATATGTATAATTTTATTCTTTTCCATTTTTAACACAACACTGCATTCCCATCCCCAGTCCATAAACCTTTTTTATCATGAATTTTTATAATGTCCACCACTTAAGGTATTCTTCTAGTATTTTTTTCTTCACTTCAGTTTAAAACTGTACATATATTTTCTTTTTTTTTTGTTTCTCTATTAAATACTTGAAACACATATAAATTCCATGGATTACAGTTTTTTTAATCATACTGTTCTAAAAGCTTTTCCATATATTGTACCAGTTCAAAAAACTGCCACAGAGTGTGTCTTTATTAACATAAATAAATGCTCTTATCTCTTTTGGAGAAATGCACAAGCATGTTATTATATTATCCCATATATCGTACCTGTCCAGTACTTTTTCTTCTTTACTACTAATTCTTACTAGATGTTTCTTTTTTTTGGATACTGTCTTCTTTTCTTCTCTTCTTCCTCCATCTTTTACCTTCTCCACATACAATTTCTTTTTGTGGTTTATTACTTCGTCCTCCTCCGCTTCTTGTATTCTGTCCATAATATCACCCCACAATGCTGCTGTCTCACTCTCTAGTTCACTTTGTACCAACAAATCTTGTAGTAAAACATCCCATAACCCTCTTGATTGGAGGGTTGTTATAATATGCACATCTTGACTCTAGCTGATTCCTTCAAACAATTTCTGCTGAAAGATATCCTCTGAGTCTTGGGAAGGTTTGACTACCTTCCCCTTCTCTTCAGAATGCATTTCCTCTATTTCCTTTCTTCTAAACTCCTTCTCTGAAGGCTCGACTGCTTCTCCTTATTCATACCACTTATAAATCCACTCTGTGAAGGTTCAATTGCCTTCCCAACATGCACTCCTTCTGGCTGGTCCCAATTGCTCATCTTTTCCAAATCTCTTCTATATGAAGGGAAATATTCATTGCTCACTCCTTGTATACTCATCTTCTTCTTCCCTATCTCTTCGGGCTGCCACTGCACCTGGAACAGAATCCGAAAGGATTACAACAAAAAGAAACCTCATACTGCAAAGAGTAGGGTAAGTTCCCTGAAGCCCTGGCCTAATTTCCTCTAGTAGCATAAATACCACCTCTAGTCTCCCCTGAAAAGAGGGTACTAGCCTAGTGGGACTGGTCTAGTCAACAAAGGATAAATGAATAAATAAAACTAAATTTGAACATTGAATTATGTGCCTCCGTAAAGGTGGCATAATATCAAATGTATTCAGAAAGGGTATTTAACTTATTAATTGACTATTACTCTATCTACACTCTTACCTCACAGCAAGAGGTTCTCCCGTTCCATTCTCGGCTTGGCTTGGGAGTGCCTTCTGTGTGGAGTCTGCATGTCCTCCCCGTGGTTGGGTAGCATTCGAAAGACATGCGTGCATAAATGGGCGTGCCTTCGTTGAAGGTTGGGCGTTGAGCTGGCACTTCGGCGTTTTGTAAAAATCTACTGCCAATCATTAGCTGACCAGAGTTCCGCTGTGGCGACCCCTTACCGGGAAAAGGCGAAAGACAAACAAACTCTATCTACACTCTTTTCATCATCTTTTTATCGCCCTCACTCAGTTCATAAACCTTCAGCGTTGTGCCTTCTTCAAATATTCCCACACCTGGATTAAGTGATATGTAATAAAGGGGGCACACTGACAAGACTTTTACAGTACCCTTTTTTTATATATTTTTCAGTCCTATTTAAAATAGTTTAGTACTGTTAGTGAAGTCATTTTTGGAAAATTCATTTAAAATCATGGTTTTATTATCTTTCAGAAATATATCATCACTCTATATTGGGGTGCAGGGAAGTCACTTAGGTGGTATCAGCTTGAGGAGTATAAAGCATCACTGAAGTCTTCAGGGTAAAATCTATTTTTCTTACACAGCAAATTACATGCTTTCTGTATTTTGCAGTGACACCACCATAAAAGAAAAGGTGAGAAGGTGATCACTGAAAGCGTCAGCTATCACACCATTATCTGTGATATTGTCAAGAACAGATGTAAGGATCCCTTCAAGTGCACTCTTATGACTAGAGTTCATATCAGTTCTTGTTTCACTGTTGTCAGTTATCAGTTAGATAAGGTCAAATATCTATAGAGGTGAGCGAGTATACCAATGCATCGTTAGCATTCAGGTCACTCATTGCAGTGCATGCCAGTTTCATTCGAAATTAACCAAATGGCCCTCTTCATCAAATGAAACATGTGTCATAGGTACAAAGATACAGCAAATAAGTGCAGTTTTACCTTGTTAATGTTAAACTGGATAAGTGTAGACTTCTTATGCATGCAATGGGACACTTGTATGTCAGGTAGTGTACAAGTCAGAAGATGGAAATGGAAGAAATAGCAAAAACCCTGGTTTCTTCATGTTTTCACTCAGCTCTGAATACCATAACCTGGTGGAATAATTTCTGAAGCAGGAATGCCTTCAAACACAACCACAGTGTCTAAAAAGGATGGTGTGATTCGGCTTTACAGGAGATGCATATTTTTTTTTTATAATGAAATATTGAATTTTGCAAAATCAGGCCTCAGCATATTACAGCTAAAATATCTAAACATCACAAGAATACAAGCATACGACATTGTAACTCACAAAGCCACAACAGATGTTATAAATCATCCAATACCGCTGAAATGAACGCATAGTCAGTTGTCTAATTTGGTAACATCAACTAACCTATTTAATATACTACTTAAAAAACTGAATAGAATTTATAGAACAATGTGAACCCCAAACCTTTAGCAACCACAAAGCATTTTAAATTTCACAAGATAAATCAAATGAATGTATGTTAGATATGCATACATAAACTCAGAACTGCAAGTTTAGAGGACTCACAGTCACTAAGAGACAGGTTTGTAAATGCCATTTTTTTTCATAACTATAAAAAGAGTCTGCTAAGGAAGATTTATTACTTAAGCAAATATTAATAGCAGTAGTTCCAATAGAAATAACAGACATAGACCAATAGTTATGTTCTGTAGGGTCACTCTGGTCAATTGTTTCAAAATTCAGCTAGAGATGTATCCCACTTTATTGTATTCATTAATGCAGTAATTTACTTGCACCTGCTTAATACTATTCCTTTCTCTGAGTTAGATGCAAATTCACTGTATGTTATTAAGCCCCTTGATAGACAACTACTGTTTTCTAATGTTCATAAATTCACTGTAAATTACCATGTAATTTTGACCTCTGATATGTTCCTTTAGTAATAATTTTATGAATATTGTTTTGCAAAAAATAGAGCATGCTGTAATTGAAAAATCACACTGTATAGTCATTCAATTGATTTATGTCTATTCCAAAACTATACTGCAAGCATTATTTTATATATAAAAGTTGTGAAATATATTTTTTGTTTCACACAGCCACTTTTAGCCCCTTTTGTGATGATATGGGCAAGTGCCAGCATAGCCACATGGAATTTTGTATTGAATGATATGTCCTTTGAATATCAAACTGATTTATACAAGATGCTTGTGTTAGAAATGTATTAGAACTGTATGTCATTTGTATATCAAACTGATTTGTAATGATGCTTGTGCTGAAAATTTATTTGTGAGGTTTGCTTGTGTTAAAATGTATCAACAGTGCACCATGCTGGAATGAAAAGAAATGTACATGTATTATTACAATTGAATTGAATGTACCAGCTATCTTACTTTAAGAAAAATAAGGAACATGTAAATGAGCTGTTAAACCATTAAAATGGCACCCCACAGTGCTGAATGGGATTGGAGATGCTAGGTCTAAAAAAAAGCCTTTGTTCATTAGCCCAGTAAAAAGAGGGGAAGCCCCAAGCACTTCCATAAACATATAGATATGTATTGTAGCCATCTATGCTAAATTCCTGTCTCAGCTTCAAAGGGGAATACTGTGAGATCCTAGAGTCAGGTGATCAGATGAGGTCATTCTGCCAGCCCCTTGGAAATTATATTCTAGATAGTACAAAGAGAAATCTCAGAGTATTGAGTATTCTGTTTTGGGGAACCTGACTAGAAAGACCCTCACCCACAGCATCTTGCCTTCCAGTAGTAAGTAACTTAACTAGGGAACAGTAATTATTTTAGATTAGTCAGGAATATAGTGATGCTTAGTTTAGAGAGTGTTTTTCTTTATTTTATGAGTCTGTCCATCAGTGTTAATTGCAATATTTTACCTGATTTGAACTCTGTGGCTTACTGTAAATATATATTCAATATTTTCATGTGCTTCTATTATTTATTATTAAACATATTTAAACTTTTATTGTGGCTGGTCCTTGTAGAAAGTATATAACTTTTGAGAGTACTTATATTTATTTATTGACACTGTGTGGGCCACTCCAGAAGGCTTAGTGGTCTTGGTCAACTAATATCATTTGTATTAATTTTAATATTGCACAGTATAATTGGACACCCTTTGTTAAGGGCCTTAGAGTAGCTGATTGTGAAGTGTCTGATGGCAGTGATAACTACCTTATACTCTGGCAGAAAGTGGCACAGCAAATACATCTGTGCTAGCCTTTCCCAGATGTGTGTGTGTTTGTGTGTGTATGTGTGTGTGTGTGTGTGTGTGTGTGTGTGTGTGTGTGTGTGTGTGTGTGTGTGTGTGAAAAATCAAATCTCTCAGTGTGTGTGTTAGCTACTTGGGGCAGGGACACAAAGCACTGAGTTCACAGAGAGGGTGCTGGAGGACTTGGACACTTGGCTGAGGACCTAACCCTACAGCTGTACCTGTGGGGAGTCTTATTGGTGACCGGGGGGGGGGACAAATATAGAGACATCCAGACCCCAGGCTGACTCTGTTCCTGTGTGCTCTTAAGGGAAATTGTACTTGATGCAGTGAGGTCTGCATCTAGAAATACTGAGTGTGTCCATTTGTATTTCAAGTGCATGTCTTTCTCCAATGTTAGTGCTGAGGATGCAGACTCCTTGATTACTGGCCCAGCATGGGGACATCTCTTATTGGTGGCAGTGGTGGCCATCACATATTGGTAGCAGTGGTGGGCATCACACATGTTATCAATATTTTACTTAGGCAGACACATAATCTGCCATTCTAGTAAGCAGAAAGCTTATTGCCTGCTGCCTCACAATGTTCTTTCTACCATTCTCATTAATTTCTAGAGCTTTCTAAATGTAAATGATACTTGTGCACATAAACTGGACTTGTCACCATGTACTGTTTGTTTGTGTAAGTATGCATTCACAATAAAGCATTAATAAATATGCTGACAATGGAGATACTATTCGGTGAATCTTTACTCACAAAGTTCTCATACCTAAATATTTGAATATGTAATAGTAGATGCACTAATGGTTAACATATCAGGCGAAGGCACAGAGGCTGAAGAAACACAAAAACATTGAACACTTGCTTACAATAGATGAACTCATCCTTATACCCATGACTCACATCCCATATTATTTTAATTCTTAATAATATCACATACATGACACCTCTGCTTATAGAAAGAATAAGATGCTCTCTTTTGATGTGCAATATGCACATTTTACATATGTTCCATAAATGTATCGCTACATTTTATTTAGTGGGCCATGGAACTAATAATATATGTTAGGAAAAAGAAAAAAAATGGACTTCTTTTAATATCAACTATAGGCAGTTCTCCTGTTGGAGTGGCTTGTTATGAACCTACCACAGCAAGTACAGTAGATATTGTCCAGTTTCAGTTTTATACCACTCACTTTAGTAACATTATGGGAAGATGATGATATCATTTCTGTAGATGGGTTACTGGTAGGTCCTGCAATAGATCCTGGATCTGCTGAATTCATGGTGCCTCAGATGAAGACTCGTTCAATAGCCTTTTAACTACAGCCTCTGACAGCTCCTTTTTGTATCCATTTGTCTGACTGATAGGCATGAGAACTTGTTCTGGAATTCCCAAAATGTGTCTCTATCTGTGTGTATACAGTTGCATATCATCTTCATTAACCCAGTGAGAGCTTGGACTTTGATAATGAGTTAGCATAGTTTCTTGCACCTTTGAAGTTTGATCTAAGTATAGATAAAGCATCTCTCTCTAATCCTTTCTGTTTTAAAATGGTTTGTGGTCGTTGTCTTCTCTAAAAGCTCTGTAGTTTTCATTCTGCCTTATGACACTAATAATAAAAGTGATGTTGATAGCTTTGCTATCAGACTCACTCTCATCAATAATTGTGAAAGGGGCTGTCTGATTGTGTGCAGTGGAATATTTTGCTAAATAACAGTCCATTTGATTTGATACATCGCATTTCTTCAAAATATTCTTTACAGTCTGATTCATGCGATCTGTTTGACCACTTAACTGTAGTTGCTTAAACTCAATGTAACAATCTCAATTTCCCGTACTCTGGAAAAATTGTGAACTCTTGGCACGTGAACTGTGGACTATTAGCTGAGATCACTTTTTCCAGTGTTGCTTGCCTGGTGCTGAGTATTGAATTAAGTGCATTAGCAGGTGACAAAGCGTTTGTATCTTTAGGATGCATAACTTCCTGATATTTTAAACAGTATCAACACAGAACGAAAAGTTGAAATTATTATGCAGAAACTAGCCATTTACCACTTTTAACCATGGCAGTGTTGGAATATCATGCAGTACTAATTTCTTTTTCTGATTCTAGTCCCTTTGCATGCCACAAAGAGTAAAGACCTACATTTTATTTATTTATTTTATTTAACATTTGTTTACCGGGAAAGTCCGACTTGGAATGAAGCGTTTTCAGCGGAGGCCCGGGAAGAAATGCTCCAGATGCATGTCTTTGTGATGTGAGAGGAAACCGGAGCACCCGCAGGAAGCCCAGACGAATGCAGGGAGGACATGCAGACTCCAAACAGAAAACACCCAAGCCAAGAATCAAACCGGAGAACCTCTTGCTTTGAGGTGACTGCTACCGCTGCACCACTGCACCATCCAGTAGTCACATCATCTATTCTATTTGCACTACCATGTTGGGCTTTGGCTCTCTTCTTGCATTTAGACATTACTGCATATTATTTGTGTAACTTCAGCAAAATTTCATTCCTTAGCTAAGATGGAATGATGACTTTATTGTCTATGACTAAGAAACACTGTACAAAGGACAGCTCCCTTCTGATTGTATAGTATTGTTTAACTTCTGGATGAGTTTGCTTCACACTATCTGGTCTTTCTGACATTACAGCTTCATGCAACAGCTGTATTTCTGTGTTGTTTCCTACACAAATTGTCATTCCCAGCAGTTTTTAGCTATCCCTTGCATGTGTGTCATGTCCCATAGACCTTCTTGATCTTCTTTGAGAAGGCCTTCCTTGTATTAATTGAAACTGACTCTGATCAATGTATCAGCAATATACATCAGCTTTTCTGGTTTGTACTGCATTTCTGCATCACTCATTTTGAAAAGTTGATAGCATTCTCTGCAATGTAGTGGGTGCTTTATATAGAAAACTCCTGAAAATGCTATAGAAGGGTTTGTGATGTATGTCATCATTAATATGCATGATATATATATATATATATATATATATATATATATATATATATATATATATATATATATAAAACCTTTGAAAGATCGACAGTGCAGAAGATCGACATGCAAAACACCAAGCCCAGAAGAATGACAACGCAGATGATCGACAAGCCGTAATCCTGACAGTGAAAACACCGACAGGGGTAACTTACGGTAAGTGTGTGATAGTGAGGGACTTAGGGTTAGGGTGCGGGTAAGGTTAGTGTGCGACGGTGAGGGACTTAGGGTTAGGGAGCGGGTAAGGTAAGTGTGCGATAGTGAGGGACTTGAGGGTTAGGGGCAGATTAAGTGAGTTAGGGTTAGGGTGCGGGTAAGGTAAGTGTATGATAGTGAGGGACTTGAGGGTTAGGGGCGGATTAAGTGAGTTAGGGTTAGGGTAAGGTAAGTGTATGATAGTGAGGGACTTGAGGGTTAGGGGCGGATTAAGTGAGTTAGGATTAGGGTACGGGTAAGGTAAGTGTGCGATAGTGACGGACCTTAGGGTTAGGGTTAAGGTTAGTGCATAGATAGTTGTGTGTAAGGTGTAGTGTAGGTTTTTAGGTTGTTGGTGTGCTTGTGTTGTGGGTGTGTTGTGTGTAACAGTGAACTGTTTGTTTTGTTAAGTGTAGGGATTGTAGTGTGTCAGGCATGTGGACTGTCGTGTTTGTGAGGTTTCGTTCTTCTGGGCTCGGTGTTTTGAGTGTCGATCTTCTGCGCTGTTGATCTTTCAAAGGTAATCCATATATATATATATATATATATATATATATATATATATATATATATATATATATATAAAATTATGGTTATTATTGTATTTCTTTCCCTATACGTATAAGCATCTAGTTTGTGCAACTCTCAGATGTAACAAGTCTGCCTATCTGTAGTAGTTATCTTCCCCTTTTGGCTTGCTTCTACTTGTAGTAGTTATCGTCCCCTTTTGGCTTGCTTCTACTTGTAGTAGTTATCGTCCCCTTTTGGCTTGCTTCTACTTGTAGTAGTTATCGTCCCCTTTTGGCTTGCTTATACTTGTAATGCAGTTGGCAAGGCTGCATTATAATATGTAAGTCTAGATGTAGTAGTTGCTAGCTGCTTTAATGATTCAAAGACTTGAGCATGATCTTCTGGCCAACTCCAGACCGTATCCTGCTCAAGAAGTTATCTCAGAGATGCAGTTATATTGGGGAAATATGTTATACACTTAGACAAGTACTGTACTGTCTGTAAAAATCATATTAGCAAGGACCTGTCTGTAGATGTTTGCAAGCTTACCATGGCAAAGTCTTTATCAGCTTCCTGCTGTAACCTAACAACAGTTTGAAGATGACCCATGCTTTTCAAACATGTCACTCCAATCTGAAATATAGCTTTATTTAGAGCCACATCTTGCTGCCTTAATCTGTCCAACAGCTTAATTGATCTACTGTCATAGTCTTGTGTTTTGGTATCATAGGCCAAAATATCATTAGTAATATTCATCACCCCTTCCAGTTCCTTGAGCATATGAGATACAGAATGCAGAAATAAACCTGGTACTGATAAAATTCCACATTGATATACTTAGAAATCTATATCTGCACAAGTATACATTAAAGGTATACAGTTTACAGCTTGCTTCATCAGGAATAATCTGCCCAAAATCCCCAATTTGCATCCAGGACTAGAAATTACTTTATTTTAGGCATAGTAATAACAATTTTTTCAATCTCTCAGTTTAATTTCTCCAAGTCTTTTCCGTTTCTAATACCATGACAGGAATGGACCCCATTCCTAAGTCAGGACATGATTATAGTTCATGAAATTAGTATTGTTTCAGTTTTTGATGTTAGCCAAGAGTGTTCTTCTCAGCACCTACAATGTGCCCAGAATTGCCTCTATCTGTAATGCATATGGAGTTACAAGTATTGTTAGCATATCAAGGTATGATTGTAAATTCTTTCTCATTATACCCATTGCTTCTACTACTATAGAAATTGTCTGAGTATTTTTCTCTGGGTCTATATCATGTTGTCAAACTCTTAAAAAAGTTTGGACGTCATATGGTCGACACCATATGATCGAACATTTAAAAGTTTGAATGTTTCAATGGAGATCTCCATACAGTGCGGAATGGGAAGATTTCCCTTTTCTGTACTGTAGTGCAATCTCGGAGTTGGTATATTTTAAGAACAAGGGTTGTGGCGGGTGCAGGGGGTCTTGCCCCCCTGTTTAAACTCTTCAAGTAGGTTTTTTCCTTTGGTTTATTTTTTTTAATTGCATTTTTGAACTTTTAAAAGTTTGATCATATTGTGTCGACCATATGACGTTCAAACTTTTAAAAGTTAAAAATTTTTCTCCTGCATTGCTCTCATTTCTGCTTGCGAATCCTGATATTTTATGACTGTGTTTCTCTGTATTTAAATCACTGCAATTACCTGGTGTAGCAATTTCAATGATCAGTGCTAGTTTTGTCTTTTTTTTTCATTGATTACTATATCTATTTTTCCTCACATCTATTTTCTGAACTGTTGATAATGGGTGATC
The DNA here is from genome assembly GCF_019279795.1 of Protopterus annectens. Classification (NCBI taxonomy): domain Eukaryota; kingdom Metazoa; phylum Chordata; order Ceratodontiformes; family Protopteridae; genus Protopterus; species Protopterus annectens. The sequence goes on from NC_056743.1 coordinate 1,422,667,010, forward strand.
CCATGTGATATAAACCATCATTCTTTATAATGTCTTGTTTATATTTCCAATGTTTCTCACTTACTTCTATATTGTGGTATTTGCACATTCCCCACGGCATCAGTTTTGCCACACTATTGTGCCTTTTAGTATATAGACCCTCTGCTATGAGTGTCTCAAACCCAGAAACATGATACGTGACTGTTTCCAGTTTTTTTTACAGCACTTGCATTTGTCTGTTTGTCCCACTTGTTCAATGGACTTTGTAAACCAATGTGTATGTTGTCCACTCTCCTGGGGCACTATTATTAACCTTTCATCTTTTGGTTTCAGTTCACCACTCCTTATTCCTTCCTGTGTCATATCCTAGTCAATACGAAGTTGTTCCAGGAGATCTCTATACTTGCCACTACATTTATGAATTTTCCACATTTTCTGTCATCTCATCCGATCCTTCTCCTTATATTCTTTCTTTTGCTTTTTAACATTCAGTTGCTGTCTGGTTTGTTCAATTTCCATTCCCACTTGACACCAAAATGCTTCTGATTAACTAAGCAAAGATGTATTCTTAGACTTCTTCTCATGTTTTAAAACCTTCACTATATTTGGATCTAGTGAGGTCAGCAGATATGTATGCAGTCCCATGATTACAGATGTTGGTATACATTCATTTTTATATATCATTTGAGTGAAGCATTTTTCTTGTTTGTCCAGCTGGTCCAATACTTTTGGGGCAAGTGAATCACACCAAAACTGTAAGTCTATAGTCTGTATATTGTCAGGAGGCAAGTTTTATTTATTGTATTCATTTATTTATTTCAGTTTGTTGACCAGGAAAGTCCACTGTGCCAAAGAGAGCCCGTTTTCAGTGGAGGCCAGGGGAGAAAAGCTCCATTGACAATAACAAACATGCATATCAAGCAGAGTATATACCACATGCTGAGAGTACAATCAAGCATATATGAAGAGATACATTTGTATACAGAGTAGCTGTAGTGACAGTGGACAGTCATTCTACATTCATATTGTACCTTATTAAAACATTACAGAAGTAAGAATTTCTACATTTACAAAATTAAATGGGTGCAGAAAGACATTAATAAACATGCATATCAAGCATGGTATATACTTCATGCTGAGGGTACAATCAAGTACATATGAAGAAATGCGTTTGTTTACAGAACAGCTGTAGTGACAGTGAACAATCATCTATGTATAGAAGCAATTCTGCATTCAGACTATTCTTTATTGAATACAGTTACAGAAATAAGAATTCAACATTTCATAAATATATATCTCTAACATAATGAAAATGGGAATATAAAAACAGTCCAGCAGTATTTGTAGAGTTTAGTAAATTAGAAGAATGGTGGGATGTTACCAATAAGCAGAATTGGAGAGTTAGCAGTAGGAGTCGTTGGGAGAGACTGTACCTGCTGAGATGGATGTTTGAGGAGGAGCTCATGAAGGCGAAGAGCAGGGGCATATCCATTTTGAGGATAGGTAAGAGTATAGGAGGGACTTGAAGTTGGTGTGGTTTGGAGTATTTCGAAGGGAGGAGGGGAGTGAGCTCCATAGTTTGGCTAAGGAGTATGATAGCAGAAGGTGCCCAGGGGGCCGGCAAGGTTTGTGAATTTGTAGGAGATTTTGATTTTCTGATCAGAGTGAGCAGTTTGGAATATAGGGGGTTAAGGTGGTGGAGAGAGAGTGGATGGCCTGAAGATGAGTTTATGGGCAGTGGTGAGTTTAAGAAAGTTCAGGTAGTTACATAGCACTAGCCATTGTAGAGACTGGAGGGAGAAACAATGATGGGATGAATTTTTGGAGATGGTGGCGAATTTGCTGATTTTATTGTAGCAGGATTCCAGTTAGGATGGTAAGCCAAGTTGGAGGTTGGTGAGCAGGGGAGCATCGTATATGAGAGGGGGAGGAGGCTAAGGTGTTTCTGGTGGAGGGAGTGAGGTAGTGCTTGTGTCTGTGCAGGAGTCTTAGTTTTTTGTGGGTTTTTTTTATTTTTGATGACTGTTTGAATATGGATGTCGAATTTTAGATGTTCATTAGTGATGACACCAAGCAGTTTAGTGCGATACAATTTCAATGAGGTGTCATTCTGGCTTAGTATAGTAAAGGAGGTATTATCAATGGAGGATCTCCTGGAGGGAGTAAGGATAATTAGTTTTGTTTGTGTTTAGGGCGAGGTGGTTATTTTGTATCCAAGTTTCTTTTGTAGAGAAAGCTGACTTGGGTTTTTAGTAGTAGGTCGGAGGGGGGTCAGCAGTGCAGATGATTGTTGAATCCTCTGCTTACAGGATTAGAGAAGTATCAGGGATGGAGTGGTGCAAGCTTGATGAGTATGCTGAAGAGTAAGGGGCCGAGGACAGAACCTTGGGGAATGCCAGCAGGGGTGTGTAAGAAGGAGGAAGTTAACAATTTCCGTTTTACAGCTTGCTGTCTTTCAGAGAGGTAGCTAGAGAACCAGGATATGGCAGAAAGGAATAGGCTGAGAGAGGAGAGCTAAGATAGGAGTATGTGGTGGGAGATGGTGTCAAAGGCTTTGGATAGGTCTAGGAACAAGGTAGATATGAGTTTTCCAGGGTCACGAGCATGGTTGATGGATTCAAGGAATGAGAGAAGGGCAGTAATGGTACTATGGCCAGGGCGGAAACCATGTTGTGCGGGGGTAAGGAGGTTACTGTGTGTTAGCTATGCCATTAGTTGTACATGAATACATTTTTCTAGGATTTTTTTGAGAGTGGAGAAAGGATGGCAATAGGCCTGAAATTGTTGGTGTCATTGTTTTTACCTCCCTTATGGAGTGGAATGATGAATTCATGTTTCTAAATTGAAGGGATATAGAATTCTTGGATGAATCTGTTTATTAAAATGGAGATTGGGAGGAGAAAATCTGAGGACAGATAGGGTTATATTGTCTGGTCCATTGTAGCATGGATTTAGCTGGAGGAGCAGTTTTTTATTGTGCTTGTGGGGACAGGATTGAGCTTCAAGGTGTGGGATTGCTGTGTGAGGTTGAAGGTGTGGGATTGCTGTGTGTCATCAGAAGGGTGGGAGGAGGGTGGGGGTGAGGTTGGAGAGGGGTGTGAGAAGGTGGTGGCAAGTTTGGCTATAACTCCACAAATAAGCAGTTAAATGATGTGGCTGTTTCTAGGTCAGAAAGGTTAGGATTGGGGCAAGGGCCGTCTTTATTACTGGGATGGAGGAGAGAGTAGATAGTATTCCAGAATTTTTTGGGTTGGTAGAGTGCTCAGATTGAAGCTTGTTGTAATATGATTTGTTGTTCCTATTTATTAATTTCTTTACAGTGTTGCGAAGTTGTTTGAATTTTAGTAGTGGATTAGGTAGTTTATTGTTTTGGTATTGTTTCCACTTTTTGTCTCTTAGGAGCATGGTTTGTTTGGTTTATTTTGATAGCCAGGGAGAGATTTTGGATTTGACTCATTTGGTTCTGAGAGGTGCATGGCTGTTGAGTAGGTTCAGAAAGGTGTCGTTAAAGTAGTTGATTGTGTTGTTAAGGGGCAGGGTTTTAAGAGGGTCCAGTCAATTAGTTTTAGACAGTCAGAAAATATTTGTGGGTTGAACTTAGAGAGGTTACAGGTTTGAATGTAGTGGTGTTGCTTTTGGAGTGGAGAAGGGTGCTGGTCAGCAAAGGCTGGTAGGTAGTCATTGAGAGGCTCAGGGAGGATACCTGTATTTGAGATAAGGTTAGGATGAGATACTAAAATCCAGTCAAGGATGGCACCAGAGGCTCCATCTTTGGCCTGGAAGGAGGGTTAATTAGCTGGGTGAATTTAAAGAAGTTGATTGTTTGAGAAGGGGGTTGAGAGTTGATAGTGTCCAGTTAATGTTTACATTGCCTAGGATAAAGGTTTCATGTTTGATGTTAGAAGAGAAACAGGAGAGGATGTCTTCTAGTATTGTGATGTTGTTGTTGCCTGGAGGGATATAGAGGGGAACTACACATATAGATTTGTGATTGTTGATTTTTAGGTGGGCTATAATTACTTCAGAGTTGGCAAATTTTGGGATGTGATTGGTGAATGGGGTAACTGTATAGGAGGAGGAGTAGACTATGGCTACACCACCTCCTTTCTTGCTGGGTCTATCATTCCGGATCATTTGGTAGCCGGGTGGTAGAATTTCATTGTCTTTTATGTATGGCCTAAGCCAAGTTTCTGAGATGGCAACTATGTCAGGGTGATTATGGGAAAGCCAGGCATGGCGGGTAGGGATTTTATTTCAAAGGCTTTGAGCAATAATTGTGGTGAAGCTAATGGATGTGCGGGTGCCAGGGTGTGAGGGAGTGAGAGCTTTGGTGGATGGAGAGTTGATGGGGCCTGGGTTGGGATATATGTCACCAGAGAGAGAGTGAGATTTGGTGTAGTAGTTGTAGTATGAAGTCTAAAGTGAATGGAAATTTTAAGTACGGGAAGAGAGTAGGTTTGTTGGGGTGTAGGTGTTGAAGAAGGTTGGGTGTGGGTAGGATAGGTAGCATTTTGGACATATGTAATAGGGTTATGCTGGAGAAATAGAGTTCTGGAGGTATAGAGGAGAAGGATGGTGGGGTGTTGTGTTGGAAGTTAGATGTGTGATGTGATGGTGGGGTATGGGAGGGGAAAGAGAGATGTGTTAACTAACTCTAGTTAAGAGTATTGCTGAATGTAGTTGGAGTATGGAAAAGGACATAGTGTAGTTGGGGTTTGTTTTCTTAGGAGTGTACTGTGAGGGGTGGGAGGAGTATCTGGTGATTGGACAGTGGGAGTTGTGGGAGGAGTTAGGGATAGATAAATTTGCAGGTAGTGGGGGCAGGTGAGAATTGGGGTCAGGATAGGGGAGCAGAGTGAGCCTGAAGAGCGAACAGAGCTGGCAGAGCACCCACAGCAGAGATGAGTGGAAAAAGTATTAGTAACTGCAGGTAAGAACAAGAAGCTATTAGTGGTGGTTTACAGCTGTTAAATCCACAATCTAGGGGAGCAGATAGTAATGTATAGGTTGGTAGCATGTAATTCCTATTTGTTTCACTAGGTAGAGGTGCTGCCTGATCTTACAGAGGCACAGTAAAGTTACTGAATGGCAAGCACCTTGAACGGGCTTTGGTACTGGACAAGGAGGGGATTTATGGAGCTCTGTTGCCACCTGCTGTGGAAGTACCAGTGGTATAGCAGACTGGAAAAGGAAAGAGGGGTAATCCCTGTGAGTGTGCACACTGTCAGGGGGTGCTCAATACAGAAAATGTCTTTGCTCAGTAAGCAGATTGTGCTTAGAGGAAAAATAAAAATCCCAAAGGAGCTTACATGCACCTGGAGGCAAAAAATCACACCTTTTCTCCTGGGGAAACAGTATGTCTCTTGGTCCGTCCGATAGTGAGGGTGTCAGAGTGGGTCTGTAAGAATTAGCACAGTGGGTGCCCATGGCAACCCCCTATCTTTGTAAACATAACTTTCCACCAAACATAAAAACATTATGTTCCAAAACTAATTCTAGTAAGGTACATATAACCATGATATTGCTATCAGTGTACCTACTCTTACATTTTAGAATCTCTCTAACCGCTTGTACACCACACTCATTGGGTATGCTCGTAAAAAGAATTTTGACATCTAAAGTTACAAACATGTTAGTGGAAACATCCCCTTGACAAACGGTCTGGTCAACATAATGTCCAATGTCCATCAAGAAATAACTGGTATCCCTTAGTATAGTCATGATGAAACACAAAACCCCTTTCAATCTATATTAATTCTTACACTAATTGTTACGCAAATCTGGTAATGGATTATTGGGAAGAAGGACATGTATTTCATCATCCTGTACTCTCCAGTCACATAAAATTATGTCGACCCTTTGTGGATGATGTGTTTATATTGTGGGATGTCAGTCGAGTTGAGTTGTAAGAGTTTTTTAAATATGTTAATGATGCCACAATTTTTTTAATCTTTTACACACACAGTATCTGATTCAAATATTGATTTTTTGGATGTGAATGTCACCAAGAATATACATGGACAGATATACACTACTATCTTTAGGAAAGCCTGCTGGAGAAACAGTCTGTTAGTACATGACAGTATGCACCCTAGGTACATATTCCCCAATGTTGCTCAGAGTCAATTTACTAGATTGTCCAGACTGTGTACTGAACCTATGGATTGTGTTTCTAATATGGAATTGCTATCCGCCCAGTTCAGAGCTAGGGGGTATGTAATGAGTGACATAGAACCAACCATGGAAAGGGTTATGTCAAATAGAGGAACGACAACTAGACCATATCTATTTAATAGACAATGTCAGAGACAGTACAGTAATAAGAGAAGGAAGTGGGTGAACAATGAAGTGAGGTTTTTTACCAAGTTTACCAATGATGTATATTTGGTTTGTGACATTATTCAAAAGAAATGAAGTCTATTAACTACTGATAATAAAACAGCAGGCATTGTTGGATCCAAACCCAAATTTGGGTTCAGGAATTCTAAGAATTTAAAATAATTGTTATGTGACAGAGGGCTGTGTCTGGCCAAACCCCTTTCGCATTGGTTGGGTACGTTCCCTTGTCATAGGTACAACCTATGCCCTATGATTAGTAAACAGTAGAGATTTGAACATCCCAACTTTGAATTTACATTTGAACAGAAAAGTTATGCAGACTGTCAGACCCTCATTGTGGTCTATCTTGCTACTTGTAGAGCCTCCACCAGTTTCTAGGTAGGTAAGATGGTGCAAAAATTAAAAGACAGAATTTGAGGACATCAACATGACATAAATGTTTTAAACATTCAAAATTCTTTAGCCAAACATGTTAAAGAACATGACATAAATGTTTTAAACATTCAAAATTCTTTAGCCAAACATGTTAAAGAAAATCCAGGGAATGGCTTTTCATTTATAGTCCTGCAATGTACGAAGGCGAACTTTGGGGGGGGTGGGGGTGGAGGGGCAATTTGAATGATTATGTGGAAAGTTTCGAGTTATACTGGATACTTAAGTTGCAGGCTAAGTACCCAGGGTTAAATGCTGCTGTCTGTCTCAAACCAGCTTTAAAGAGAAGAAGGAGAAAGTAGTTGTGTGATGTCATTGGAGTTTTTATAACCCTTTGATGATTGTTTTTTGTTTTATTTAAATTTGAAACTGTTTTTATATATTTGTACTTTGTTTGGATCTGAAGAAGCATTGCATAACACGAAGCGTTTATCTTGGATTTATTAAATATACATTTTTTTACTTTTTATATGGTCGTGGTAGCCTTGCTGTTCTTTGATTTTTATTTGTTATACAGTTTGTCAAGCATAGGCTTTTATGCGTTTTTGGTGCCTTTTTTGCTATTTTCCAGTTATAGAATGTCTTCCACATGATCTAAGGGGGAGGGAATTATAAAAACAAACTACAGACAATTGAGGCAAAATGGCAAATGAGACTATGTACTCACAAAGTTCCTGGACTGAACAAAAGTATAAATATAAAATGCTTTTTAAAAAGAAAAAGATTGAAACAACTTTTGAGTGGTTCATTAAATGTACACTTGCCTTTTTAGAAGTATATTAGGTTTTAATTTGTTAAATTTGTCATCTTAATTGTTTAATTAATGGTAATTATGGTATGTATAAAAGGATTAGTGAGTACTTTAGCTTTGTTGTTGTATTCTGAGGAAGTCTGTTGATAAAGCGTAATAAAACTGTTTGACGTTAGTGTGGTTTACCTACTTATTATTTTTTCCAGTAGCCATTGTGGTTTTGTTGGTTTACCTGTGGATATGCGATGGGGCACTGAGTTTGGACCCCTGCTTTTCACCATCAGTATAAACAAATGATCCCAAACAATGCACAACTGCAAAATAATCCTCCTGAGATATGAGTTCATCTTAGATAAAAATCAATACTTGGCTGAAAGCATATCTGATTTTTAAATATATATTGGCTTATTCTGAGTTGCAAACACCTCAGCATTAACTTTTCAAAAATCATAGCCATATCCTTTAGGAATAAGCCAGTTTTCACCTGGCCTCATCCAATGGGAAGTCAGTGGATTTCCTTAAGAGAAAATTGAATACATAATAAGTTTCAAACACTTGGGACTTTGGTTTGATTCCCCCATCCTTTTTCATTGACACATTGACAATGTACAACCAAAGGTCAAGGTATAACTGAGGGCAACCTATTCCATTATTCATCAGCTTTACTCAAAAACAATGAGTTCTCATCCTCATCTACATTCTATTTTTAAGAGTATGTCTCTATCACAAATTACCTTGAATCTAATGCCTTCTAAGCAGAAGCTGCAGATTAATTTTCTTAGCCCTCACCCAAGAGCATCAAATACCTTAAGCTTTTTGAAGTCAACTGACTCACTGTTTTCAAAAGTTATGACTGCATTATATTTTCCCATTCCTGTGTGTCTTTTTTTGTTATAACTTTATTTTTAGTGCATCCTCCATTCTAGCACCTAGACTATGGAATTCCTTTCATCTCTCAATCCGAAATGTCCAAAAATACTCAGACTTCAGACATCTGCACGAGGTGCACCTCTTCACTAAAAGTGCAGTTTCACTCACTCACTCTCACTCAGATCATGTTACATGAACCTTGCAGCTCTCTCAAACTCCTTTATCCTTATTTCATCCTCCCTTATCTCGTCCCCCCCTTCCTTACTGCCTGTCAGTCATCCTGTCTCCCTCTTCTCTTTGCATCTCTCACATTTCTTTCTTCTCCTGTTCCAGCTGCTTGCTTGTCTCTCCATGGTATCCTATCCTGCAACTATTCTCACTTGCCACATCTAATGCCTTCATACCTCTCTATATAAAGATATAATGCTATCCCTGGGGCATAAGCCATTTCAGTCATTATGGCTACATCTTACCCATAAAGCTCTACTAAGCAGAATTCTATTTTAACATTCATGTTTTGATATTATAAACTGTTTTTGAACTAAATGTTGTAGCATATTCTTGCATCTGTAAATATATATATATAGTTGTGTTTTTATCATATCCTTGTATCTGTAAATATGTTTTGTTCATTTCTCATGTGATCCTATTCACCCAGGCTGTGTCTGCAAATGGTGCATTGATAACAGTGCACTACCTCAATAAGCAAGTATAAATACATAAATACATAAATAAATGCCTTACCTTCAACCACCAAATGGCCACAGTGGTGAGGGAATCCTTTTATCCTGCACATCTTATAAGTAAGGACATTGCATCTAGGTCCAAGAAGGTCATTATGTGGGTCTATATTAGTTCATTGAACAAAAAACATCAAATGTTCACTTCAGCAAACATTCTCATCAGCAAAGGATTTACATAGGGAAAGGAACTAGTTGGTCAACATAAGGAAATTTGCCCTTCCCCCCACTGTAATGTCCCTCTTAGCTGTACAGATTTTTGCAGAATGTCCACATTTTTGACTCATATTTTTGGTCCGTTTCTCATAAAAATTGTGTTTTTTTTTTGATAGATCTTAGGATTAAAATCACTGACTAATGACATGCATTTGAGTTTCAAACTTCATATCCTCCACAAAATGCATGCTAACACAAATTATATTATTATAGCAACTCTCAAAGTTTAAAAGAGCAATATTTAAAATGTGTCCCTATTTTTGAGCCTTTGTCCCCTGTTATGTCAGGCATTGTCCAGATTTCCTGCAGTAAGAGGTTGAGAGATATGGTGTGATCTCAGAGTTGGTTTATATAGTTATGGGGGTGTGGGGGGTGCAGCCCCCCCAGGTGGGTTTAAAATACACTGGTGTGTGTTATGGGGAAATGTTGGGCAAGTAGTTACTTTCCCTGTTTAGCACATTCAGTGAAGTGGCCTTTCAATGTTTTTTGTTCAATGAACGGAGGTTTGCTGAAGCAAACCTTTGATGAACTATTATAGACCCCATTATTCCAGTGTACTCGGCCATTATTAGAGCAATCATAGAGTACAATTCTCCCTTTGAAATGTACATGACCAGGCATATGCAGCAACTAGAGCAACCTCAGAGGTTCCTTACAAAATGAATACAAGGTGTAACAAACCTGCCTTACACAGAGTGCCTTAAAGCCATTTCCCCTCTACTGAGTATCCTATAGGTTGCTGATTGTGATCTATGCCTGGCTTACAAGGCATATGCAAAGCCCACACTTATGAATCTCCTACATTATTTGTAAGTCAAAGATTACCATAAATACAAGGTCTAGGGACCTGAAGTTTGTCTGTTACTTAAACAGAACACTCCGGAGAGATAAATATGTGCTCCAGAGACTGCCCATCCTATGGAACACGCTTCCCATCCATGTGAAGCTAAGTTCATCTATTATCCAATTTAAGTGCAACCTAAGCCAGTGGATTGGGAACAGAAAATTTAAATTGGGCCTGGCACCCGTGTTCCTTGTGGGCAGAGGTAGCTTATAAATGCCTGGCCCTCAATGTCCTGTTAGATACAGGGCATCATTTCCTTTCAGGAAAACATGTCTAGATTTAGGAAAGGACTCCCAGGTCTTAGCCTAGTAATAATGTGTGAATCTATGAATGAATGAATAAATAAAAAAATAAATAAAAGATACAATCAAGAGTTGGCTCAAAGTATAGACATTTCAGGAAATCTAACATGAAATCCATTGCTTGTACCTCTCCTTTCTAAGCCTCACCTGAGATGTTTTTTCATAGGCTACCTTTATAATATAAAGCTGCGGTGGTGCAGCGGTAGTGTTGTCACCTCACAGCAAGAGGTTCTCCCGTTCGATTCTTGGCTGGAGCGCCTTCTGTGTGGAGTCTGCATGTCCTCCCCGCGGTCGAGTGGTGTTCGAAAGACATGCATAGGGTGTGCCTTCGTTGAAGGTTGTGCTAGAGCTGGTACCTCGGCACCGTAAAAATCTACTGCCAATCATTAGCGGACCGGTGTTCTGCTGTAGCGACCCCTAACCGGGAAAAGCCAAAAGAAGAACAACAACCTTTAATTAATATGCACTTGAAAGGAATCCTGGCATCAGGTGACAGAGCAACTCACTGTTTGGCATGTGGCTGACTATAGACCACCAAACTCACTCAACAATTGGCTGAGCCTGTAATCTGTCATTCAGTGTTGTATCATGGTAAACAAATTTAAATAAATAAATATACAACTAACTAACTAACTAACTAACTAACTAACTAACTAACTAACTAACTAACTAACTAACTAACTAACTAACGAGGATGCATCCTAGTGAAATAGATAGCACCCCAATATGCTAAAAGTGTATATCATAAGTGACAAATCTAGAGATTCTGAACTGTTACAGATATAGTCAAAATACTGTCTAATTTTCACTAGACAGGCCTCTGAAAGACAGGCTGTTACTATGTGTGACAAAAACCACAATATGCTAGTGCTACCTGTATACATAGCTGCAAAGATTGTACATTGTTTTAATATAAACATCATTACATGTGCATATAGGTATAAGCTTTACTGACAGGTGTGCATGATATCATGGTGGAGTTGGTATGTTTATGGAACTAACTGACAGGAAGGGGGGGTGCCACACTGCATACATTCTTTAGGGATAGTGTGGTAACTACTCAAAGCACATAACTGACTGCTGTCACCTGGAAGAACTGTTGCTTTGTAAGCATATGGACTACTCAGCATATATGTAGTATATATTTCAGGTGTATTTCCTTGTTCTCAACTTGCTTTTATTTTTGTGTCTGTGGAAGACCCTACAGTAGTAACATAGCAGTAACTCCTGAAATGTATCTGTCTGGGACTACTCCCTTTGGGTATCTCTGATGAATTTGTTGGGAAACATGGGAGATATGTCAATAAGTCCACACACAGGCATTTATGCAAGTTCTCATCCTGAATTTGCTTATAAGGTAGTCTCTCCAGGTTGAGGCCATGGACAGGAATAGCCAAAATCTGACTGGAATCAGTGGTGGGAGGGGACTTGTGGTGAACAGACAGGCATGTGCCGCACTTTCTTGGATGACTAAGTTGGTATGCATACTTAAATGGTAGCAGGTTATTTCAGTCGAAATGCAGTTTTTTGCCAGTGATCCATGTAGGCTGTTAGCAGCTCATCTATGAGCATGATACTCCTCCTATCAGTTGTCTGACCTTGATGACATACAGTGCAGGAGGGCCAGGTAACAGTATTGTTGTTGTTGATGCTAGGTTATCTGGTTGTAGTGAAGTAAACAGCTTTGACGTGTGCTGAAGTTAACATACTTTTGGTGGATGTAATGGCTGCCCTCTGGAGATGTCTCAGTACTGTGTCTCTCTGTTACCTCCTCAAGCTCCACAGTTAACTCAGGAAGATTGTTTCACCGGATGTTATATGTCTGTACTGTATTTATTTTGTCATTAGACATATAACAGGGGTAGAATCTTTACCTGACTTTCCTCCCATGGTACTATATACTGTATTTAGATGGCAACACATTGATAATTTCTCAGAAATGTGCCATCCTCCAGCCATACATTGGTGCCATTGAGGTCTGTATGTTTTCTGCCTTGGTGAACATGATAGCTATAGTGCTGCTGCTGGAGTGTCCTCCTGCATGTGCACTATACTGGAATTCATGTGTATCTCTATGCCTTTATGGCATTTCTGCTGATGGCAATGCTTTCCTCTTCTGTGTTATAGTCTGATTTATGTTTGGGCAAATGTGTGCCCACAACCGACCCTGGGAACTACTGACCAATAAGCCTGACCAGTCTGATCTGTAAGGCAATGAAGCGAATCATTATGGAACTCATAAATGGAGAGATTGGGAACCTCCAAACACTTGACCCCACACAGTTCGGCTTCGTCAAGGGCAGATCATGCCTCCTGAACCTGGTGGACTTCTTTGAGACAGTTACTCAGGCTATAGATAAGGGAAAGGTGGTACACACGGCTTACCTTGACCTTGCTAAAGCATTTGACACCATTCCCCATTCGGGTATTATGGATAAACTCACTAACCTGGGCATACACCCTTACGTCACAAGATGGATCGCAAACTGGCTCTCAGACAGATCCCACAAAATAAGAGTAGCAGGATCTATGTCCAAATCCAGACCAGTAACGAGCGGTATGCCTCAGGGCTCTGTCCTGGGGCCCCTCCTGTTTGGCATATACTTCTCAGAAGTACAGGCAAGCACTGAAGGGCTGTGGCTGACCAAGTTTGCGGACGACTGCAAACTGGGTGCTATAATAGAGTCTCCGGCCGACATGGATATCCTCCAGAAGGGCCTTAACGAGACTGATGCATGGTGTCAGAGCCATGGTCTCAAGCTAAATGCTAAAAATGTGTAGTAATCCCATTTGGAAAAAAGTACCCGCGAATTACCACATAGGAGGTAACCCCCTGAAATCTGAAGAAGTAATAAGGGATTTAGGGACCCAAGTAGATAGTCAGCTTTCCTTTGATAACCATGTTGCCAAGGTGGTTAGAAAATCCTTCTGTGACCCATCTGATCACAAAAGGGTTCACATCAAGATCTAAGGATGTAGTGGTGCCCCTCTACTCTTCCCTCATCAGACCCATTATTGAGTACAATGCACCAATTGGAATGTACCTGGCTAGGCATCTCCAGCAGCTGGAGAGACCACAGAGGTACCTCACTAAGAGGATTACTGGCCTCAAACAGTTTCCCTATGCAGCACAATTGAAAAAAACTAAGGCTTTTCTCTGTTGCATACCACCTTCTCAGAGGCGATCGCTGTCTAACATACAGAGCCATGTCCAGCCCCGAACTGTTGAACATGCTCCATCTTAGCAAAACCAAATCTCGAGCTACACACTCTATGGGATATAAACCTCAGCACAACAATGAATAGAACATGCTGGAGGGATGGATTCCCTTCGCAAAGACTTCCCTTGCTATGGAACAAGGTCCCGATCTACATAAGACAGAGCCCCTCACTATCACTCTTCAAGAGGAACCTTGACGAGTGGATGGGTAAAAGAAAGTTCACACCAGGGATCATACCAACAGCTCTACTAGATAGGGGCCAAGGGTACTAGCTGCTAGATCAAGGGTGTAGGGAACTAACCAAAGGGGCGGTGAATACCGCACAACGTGGCTGGGCTAATATATGCCTTCGGGCAGATAGCCCAGTACCTACCTATGAACCTATGGTATTGACTGCACCATTTCAGGCTCAGTGTTCCTCAGTGAGTCTTGAATGATCTGAGATGACTGGTCTCAGATGGTTGAGACATGGTCCTTAATTTCTGTGACCTAAGTAGCCACATCTAGTGTGAAAGACGCTGGTGCATATTGGTGTCATGTGGTGACAGCTTGCTGCTTGCACACCTTTCTGTCCTTGTTGGTGCAGGCCCAGTAAAACTTTCTATTTGATTCCTTTTAAATATGGTAACAATAGCCTTGTATTACAAATTTGGCTTCCCTCTTTGGGACTCTGTGGGGAGGCGATAAACCCCTAGTTCTCTTAGGGTATACTTTTGTGTGACACTGCTGCTTCCTTCCCTTCCTTTGGCCAATATTTCTGCTGTGGCTGTTGGCATTTGTGTGTGTGTGTGTGTGTGTGTGTGTGTGTGTGTGTGTGTGTGCGTGTGTGTGTGTGTGTGTGCGTGTGTGTGCGTGTGTGTGTGTGTGTGTGTGTGTGTGTGTGTGTGTGTGTGTGTGTGTATCTGTGTCCATACATATCCATATATGTGTGCCTGTGTGTGTTTCTCTGTGAATGCATATACACACACACACACAAACACACACACACACACACACACACACACACACACACATATATATATATGTGTTTGTCTGTGAATGCATATATATGAGAGTGCGTGTGTATGTGTGTGTGTGTTTGTGTGTGTGTGTGTGTCTGTCCATACATATCCATATGTGTGCATGTGTGTGTTTCTCCATGAATGTGTGTGTGTGTGTGTATGTGTGTGTGTGTGTGTGTGTGTCTGTCCATACATATCCATATGTGTGCATGTGTGCGTTTCTCCATGAATGTGTGTGTGTGTGTGTGTGTGTGTGTGTGTGTGTGTGTGTATGTGTGTCCATACCATGAACATATATATATATATATATATATATATATATATATATATATCCATATGTGTGTATGTGTGTGTTTCTCCATGAGTGTGTGTGTGTGTGTGTGTGTGTGTGTGTGTGTGTGTGTGTGTGTGTGTGTGTGTGTGTGTGTGTGTGTGTGTGTGTGTGTGTGTGTGTGTGTGAGTGTGTGTGCATGTGTGTGTGTGTGTCTGTGTGTCTTTCCATACGTATCCATATGTGTGCATGTGTGTGTTTCTCCATGAATGTGTGTGTGTGTGTGTGTGTGTGTGTGTGTGTGTGTGTGTGTGTGTGTGTGTGTGTGTGTGTGTGTGTGTCTGTATATGGTTGATAATTCTGATGCTTACATGTGTAGTGCTCCTAGGCAGTGGTAACAGTACTGGTGATGCTTCCTTTGCTGTTTGTACCTATTTTATTCAGAACTGGGTTTGCCTGATTGCTACCATTTTCATTTTCTGTTTGTTGGAGGACATGTGTGTTCTTTGTTTACCTGCAGTCGTGAAGCTGTATATTATAATTCACTAAAAAATAACATTTTTTATTTGAAGAACATTTCAGTATAGAAATATATTCTTAGCATGAAGATTTCATTTTTATTAATCTATATATTTTATTATTTTACTATTTTAAATGCTTTACTATGCTATTTGATCTATTTCTGTTTTTTTATCTGTTTCATTTCATCTTTTTCTAGTCCTTTATTCCAATGTTATTTTATTTATTAGTAGATTTTTGTGAAAATGCCTGGGTCAAAGCTGAAAATGGTCCTTATTTGTGTTGTCTTCCCAAGTGGTTACCATATCAGTGAATAAATAAATATTGATAAAAGAATCAATGGTAAGCAGTTTCAATAATCTGCTAAATCAGAATAAAGACCGGAGAAAGGATTTATTCAAATAACAGAATAAAATAATGAAAGATATTGCAAGAAAAAAATCTCTCTCAGATCAGAGCAGAATTGATTGCCAGATGAATACTAACCTTTACCACTTGATGGATATAAATGTAACTGAAAATGGCAATGATCCTAAGTAAACAAAGTTACTAAGATATTTTTATGTTGTGCAAATGTTTAAACAAAGAACTGAAAAAAGCAATTCAAGCATGTATGGTTTTAATATAAATCACCCGAGGTTTGATATTATCCCTCTGGTTATCTTAACTTGTGCTGTCTTAATATTAAATAGTGTTAACATATGTGCAGCAGTTTTAATATTTTTAAAATAAAAACATCTAGGTGCAATTATTTAGAAAGTCACATACTGCACATACAAGAAAAGTATTAAGCAATGTATCCAGGATTTGTGGGTTCTCTCCTTAATTTATTAAATTAACTCCACAGTTGCACAACTGTGGGGCAGTAAAAAAAAAAAAACTAGAAGAGAATTTCTCATTTTCCAAACCATTTGGCATGCCTCGCATGACTGTAAAGGCTTTTGATCTTGCTGTATTTCATTATTACTGTTTCAGTATTACATCCCATGATATTATTTATTCTTGATTATACCCCATGCTCCCTAAGGTAAATGCACCATTGTTTCACTGGAAAGCTTGGTTATGAGATTTACAAACCTAATGCAACTATTGTTCGAGATCCACGAGTGTGAACAGCTACAAATAAAAAAACAAAAAACAAAGAGTTGTTCATATTATGGCTGAAGATAATACAAGAATTGTATTTATTTGAAAGTAAAGATATGTATGAATAAACTTAATTTTCATTTTTTCTAGTTAGTTTGCCTCCCTCATAGCTGACCATCAGCCACTCTCTGTGTTTCTTCTTGATTGATTGGTCCATCAGATTCTTCCACTTCCTCGGACTTGCTTGCTCCATGACATTTGTGACTGTCAAAGAGATTGAGGTATCCTGGGGCATTGTCATACTGCTGATGAGGGAATGGTTTTACCTGATACTCCTTACCTATATGTCGACCCAGTTGCTGTCTACATACATTTCCAGATCCCTGACGAATGGGTCAACTCTTAGGGGTGTTTTATCCATGGAGTAATTAGCTTGTTTTCTCAAAAGGTAATATAATGCATTTCTTGGGTCTATATCAGAACATCGAAGTATTAAAACTTTGAATGTTCTGATATCGAACACTATTCAGCGAACGCTAAGAATAGTGAAGCTGCAGGTTTAGGAGACATGATCTGCCTTTTACAAACCCAAACTGGGTGGGGTCCAGAGTTTGGAGATTACCAATGCCTTTGTTTATAAGTTCCATGATGATACGTTCCATAGCATTGCAGACCAGGCTCGTCAGGCTAATGGGACAGTAGTTCCTGGGGTCTGTGGTGGCTCCCCCTTTGTAGAGTGGGATAACCATTGCTGTGCACCATTCAGTGGGTACAAAGCCTGAGGTGAGGCTATGATTGAACATAGTGCTTGGGTGGGGTGCCAGTTCATTCTGTAGTTCATGTAGAACGCAGCCTGGGATGTTGTCAGGTCCCATAGATGCTGTGTTCTTGGCTTTGGAGAGTGTGGTTTTTACCTGTGCAGCCGTGATTACAGGAACTTTGCATTCTTCCGATATAGAGATGGGCCCTTTAGGGCGTGAGAGGGGGGTAAAGTTAGCACTGAACCTATCTGCCAGGATGTTGGCAATATCAGTTGGTTCTGTATATTTAGTTCCATTGTGCTGTAACTCATCAGTCGTGATTTTGTTTTTGTAACTAGCTTTGGAGAATTTTATGAGGGATCTCAGCGTCTTACTGAGGCTGACCAGGGAGTTCCTCCAATCATGGGATTTTACTCTTTTTTTGCAACAGTTTCTTTCTTCTGTTGTAGAGTTTGTTTATGGCAGGGGACCACCAGATTGGCTTCCTTTTTTTGGAGGATAGCATCTTGGTTCTGTTAAGGATAGCACAATCCATGCACATGTAAGTGCTTATAAAGTGCATTTGTGTAGGATTCAGCAGTCGTACCTCTAATGTCCATCTTGCTGGGTGTCGTGAAATTTGCCACTTCTATCTTAAGAAGCGTGAAGTTGGTTTTGGAGAAATTTTACAGTTGTTTCCCTAATGGGGGTTGGGGGCAGGATGTGGATGTGGATGTCTAGGGTGATTAGTTTGTGGTCGGATCTTACCAATGAGGAATTGACCTCTGGTGTGGAACCATGTTGGTAATGACCAGGTCTAGGATATTGCTGCCCCTGGTGGAGGTGTGGATAAGTTGATCCAAGGCGTTGGAATTTATGAATTCCAGAAAACGTTGAGCAAAAGAGTTGGTACATGAGTAGTTTTCCCAGTTAATGGTGGGGTAGTTGAAATCACCCATTATTAGGGTGTTGGGTTGTACCCTAATATTTTCCAGTGTATCAAAAAATGAGGAGTAGGAATCCTGAGGCATGGTGAGGGAATCTGTAGCAAGTTACAATTTGGATTTGATCTTGCCCAGATTTAGTTGCACTTAGGTAATCTCAGATTCATTACGCTGAGCAACTAGCCTGGAGGTGTGGATATCTTTAATGAATATGGACATGCTTCCACCTTTAGTGTTTCAGTCCGGCCCGGGTTAGGTGGCCAAAAGGTGTGGTATGAATTATAGCCTGGTAATGTAGGGCATGCTCTCTGGATCCTTGAACCAGGTCTCTGTCACTGCACAGATGTCGATGTTCTCCATTTTAAGGAGTGCTTCGAGTGGATGCATTGAGTAGCATTACCCTCAGATTTTGCTTGCTTGGTCCTGTTACAGTGGTGAATTTGTCATTTGAACCTTGCCCAAAAAGGCACTATAGGGGTGGTAAGAGCCTTAGCCAGTATCTGGAATCCCAAGGGTGACAGGTGATGGCCATCTCTGGCAAAGCATCGTGGTCTGTCGATCATGTCATCCCAGGCAGATACTGGATCCCCTTAGAATGACACCAGAAGCTTAGCCAATTGTTGAAGTCAACCATTTTGTTCTTGTACTGTGGTATCATTCTGGGTGATGGCAGGATGCTACTCAGGGCTAGGGTCATACCTGCCTGGGCTACAAGATCGGAGAGCTCCTCCATGTCTCTTTTCATGTAGTACGTCTCAGGTCATTCACACCAACATGGACAATGACAGAGTCATATTTGTACTTGTTGTTGAGTGACCTGACTGCGTGCATTATGTGGCGTATCCTGACACCCGACAGGCAGCTGACAGTAACTTTCTCCTTGTTTAGCTTGGTGAGTGGAATATCAGTGTGCCTGACTATAGAGTCACCTATGACTAGAGTGTTGGGTATGTTGTTATGCCTTATGTGGTTGAATGTCACACTGAGTTTGTGGGCTGTTTGTCATTTGGGTTGTATTGGGGGGTGGAGGTTGCTTGCATTTCTGCTTCGGAGGGCTCTGTTGCTTGAGCAGATTTTTATTGAGAGCCTCTGTGAATGTAGGTGTGTGTTTTGTGTTGCTATGTGTGTGTTTTGGTGGTGTAGGTTTTGAGGGACTATGTGATGAGTGTGGTGTGGTGCAAGTGTTTACCTTCTGCTCTTGACTGTCTGGTCCAGTCTTGGGTGAAGAGAGCTTTGCTTCCAGTTTGGCTATATAAGAACATCTCTCACAGGTTGTAGTGTTGGGTGGTAGGAGGAGAGGGTTGTCTGTGTGCATGAGGCAATTGCTGCATTGCTACAAGATGCCCAGATTCATCAGGTTGACAGGAGAAAATACCAGGAGCTGACCCTTAGACATGCCTGGACAGGTGCTTATTTATTAAGTACTAAAATCTGTTTTCATCTAGACAAGTGAGGAAAGTTGAGTGCTGTAGTAATTTGTAGCTTATTTAGTGCTTATGAGTTCTGAACAAGTGCTGAGCTCAAAGAAACAGATTTGAGTGCTAAAATTAAAAAAAAAACTGGCTAGTTCTAAGGGAAAATTTGAAGAGCACTCTTTATGGTGCTGGGAATAGTTTAACCCTATCTAAGCAGCGATGCATAAAGTGTATTTCTTTTCTTTTTTTTTTTTTTGTCTGTGATTCCATCTTTCCATCTGTGAACTTGGTCAGCCAAAGGCTTTTGACATTAACTTTTACCTCTGAGAAGTAGATGCCAAATAGGGGCAATACCAGCATGGAGCCCTGAGGTACCCCGCTAGTGAATGGTCTCTTAGTGAAGGTGAAGGTGCTATCACCAATGCGTCTATATCACATTATTGAAATATTACTACATCAATTCACTATTGGTCAACCTCTAGTGATCGATGTAGTAAAACATTGAATAACGCTTAAAAAACAAAAAGCAAACAAAAATAAAAACTAACTAGCCTAGACAGGGAGACAAGCCCTCCTGCACCCCCCACACCCCCTTACTTAAATATTCCAACTCCGAGACCGCACTACATTGAGGTAAATGGAAATCTCCCCCTATGGAGATTTCCATTTACCTGCACAATGTTCTGTGCTTTCGATGTTGTGGTGCTGACAATATCAGTTTCGATATTGTTGGCTTTCAACATCGTGAAGTAGACCCTCACCAATCTGGACTTCCTGAGGCCTCTCTGAGAGTCAGCTGGCAATCCAGCATATGTAGGGGTTTATGCCCAGTTCAGAGAGTTTGTCAATTATACTGGAGTTGGGTATTTATTGAATACCTTAGCCAGGTTCAAGTAGACTTTCTTATGGTCAGAACCATAAAATTGAAGTTTTGAAACTTTGAACTCTTTAAATAGAGATTGCCGTACAGTTTGTAATGGTATATTTACCATTTTCCTCACTATGGTGTAATCTCAGAGTTGGTATGTTTAATTAGCAGGGGGTGTACAGAGTGCAGGAGGGCTTGCTCACCCCCTGAAAAATGTAAAAAAAAAGATTTATTTTGTTTTTCTTTTTTTATTTAAAGTTTGAAGTTTCAAAACTTTGATCTTATGGTCTCGACCATAAGAAAGTCGACATTTTGAAAGTTTGAAATTTACATAATATGCAGGGGGGGCTTGCCTGCTGCAAAAAAGCTGTTTTTTTTTTGTTTCACTGGCATGTAGCTGAAAAGCCAGTTTGATGTTTTGAGTGTTGGTAATCCGATATTCAATATTGTTATCTGTTGATAGATCTGTCAGCCAGGGCATCATACTTCTTGGCTATTTAGTGGTGTTGCTTTTCAGTGATTATCAGGTTTTTGGACTTTCAGACTACAAAAGGCTCAAAAGATTTATGGTCCTAGGAAATGGAAAGAATGCAGCAATAGATGACTGTACACAGCTTTATGTTTCCCACGTCTGCTGTACATTCACATCTTACGTATAATTCATGAATTTCCCAGAAGAAGGCAGTTACAATCTTTATCCACCTTTTTATACATTAAATAGAAAAAGGTCAGAAATTCTCACATTTTTTCATGCTGCTGAAACACATTGCAGACTCAATCCCATTTTCATTTTGGCTACTGCAGGTCTTATAAGGTTTAAGTGCAGATCATAGATCTGCAACAGTATGGCTACAAAAACGGTGGCAGATGTATTTACAATATCACATCATTATTTAAGATCTAGTAGTAATTACATATATCGTATTAAACTCACTATGTAGCTACCAAAATCAGAGTAGCTACCAAATTTAAAGAGATCAGTGTGCCACTTTGAAGAAGCCACCCATCAGTTTTAAAAAAGGTTCATAGGTTCATAGGTAGGTACTAGGCTATCAGCCCAAGGGCCTAAGTAAGCCTAGCCTACAAAGTTCCCTGGCTTACACCAACCCAAGAAAGTTAATCACCTGTGCCCCTGTTGAGCAGAGCCACAGAAGTGATCCCCGGGGTGTATTTCCTATTTCCCATCCACTCATCGAGATTTTTCTTGAAGAGTGCTAATGAAGAACTTTGCTTGACATAGATGGGTAGCCTGTTCCAGAGTATGGAAAGTCTCTGGGACAGGAATCTATCCCTCCAGCATGTCCTGTTTATTGTGGTGACAAGGTTTAGATCCCTAGAGTGTGTAGCTCGGAGGGATTGGGATTTCTTTAGGTGTAGCATGTCCAACAGCTCTGGGTTTGACATAGCTTTATATGTTAGGCAGAGATCACCTCGGAGTAGGCGATATGCTACAGAGTAAAGCTGGAGTTTTTTGAGATGGTCAGTGTAGGGCATCTGTTTGAGACCAGTAATCCTCTTTTATGAGGTATGAGGTTTTTAGGTATGATTCCCTATAAGAAAAATTACAGGGCTGAAAAACTTTTTTAACTACTAAGAAAGGTTTCAAAAAATGTTATTATTCTCTCTTTCTTATATATTACTAAATGTGTAATATATGTTGTGTCTATTAAGCAATGTCTGATATGGCTCTATTTGAAAGTCTATGTTTGGAGTGTATTACTTGAGGAGCTGTTATCATACTGGGGATCATAATACTAAAAATAAATATCAGTAGTACAAAAAATGATAGATATGTTACACAGCATCCTCAAATATTGTGGAGTAAGATTTCCCTTACAAATTAGAAGAGATGCCAATAACTTCCTTCAAAAATAATCTAGCTATGTAAATAAGAAGTATAAATATTGGTAGGATATTACACTAATCAATTTTCTTGAAAACCATTAGGTCATAACCTTGACAATTAAACGTACAAACCCTTTAGCACCTGTACATTGATAAAGACCTGATCCACTGTACAATGGCTATGATGACGTCCATGCTACTGCTCCTGACTCAGAGGCTGAACTATTGGTAGGCATCCCTTCAATAGCAAGTTGATCAATGTTTTCCCAGAGAAGCTGTGGAGCAATAAAAGTCTATAATTCATGACCTTCTACCTACTTTTTGAAAATAAAACTATTGACATTCCAGAGGTAGTGTGCCATTTTTAAGTTCAACATTGAAAAAGCACCTTAACTACGACACTCTAACAATATACAACACCTTTAGCATTTCTGAATAGATGCCATGCACACACAAATATCCTTGCCACCTCAAAACTATTTAGTTGCCAAAATGACCTCCTCTATGGAAACAAAACCATTTCAATCAGCTGCCTCATGTATTGCTTCGTCAGTGGATATCATGCCAACTAAGTTTAGGGGTTTCTCAAATCATTCCTTCCATGTCTAAAGAATGGCCTGAGTCATGCTAAGAATTGCTGTCTCTTGTTGAACATATCCTGAGCAATGTCATTAACCATGGCTTTACAAAATTCCTCAAACACCTGGGATTCACATTGATGACTGCTGAAGTTGCTGCATTCCATTCCTATTGACACCTTTTTGCCAAGCCCAGAGAGCCACCTGTTGTATTGCTGAGAAGACGTCTTTCTTTAATTTGATGGTGTCCATCATTTCCTGATCTGCCATTGGGTGCTAGGGTTGACACTAAGACAGGCACTGACTATCATTTTTTATAGCTTCATGCTTTTGGTTCAACTACCATGTTCCTGTCCAGTGTCCATTTGGAATCTACATACCCAGTGTCCAGTAGGGGATTTAGCCCTTAGCGCAGGGATGTGTGCCTACCCTGTTGAAAACCCACCATACAACCTGCTTATCTCTCAACTGTACTGTTTTGGTGGTATGGTGAATGCTGATTGTTAGTTCTGGTACGCATTCAAGACAAAATAAATTAGTATACCATACTGCCAAAAGCAAACTGCAGCCAAAATACAGAAGACTTCTCCCGGGAGGTCAGAGGTTACTGAAATACTGAGCAGGAGTCAATCACATTAATCTCTATAGTCTTTTTGCATCTGTGGATTATAACAGGTAAGTTATTCTTTTTTTTAATCTTAGCAGGGTCAAACTCAATACTCTGAGTAGCAATGGTTCAAAATTTGTCTGTATATGAAATGACTGGTCTTGGTATTTGATGTTTATGTTGGCTTTCTAAGACTAATTTACAACCCTTTTTTTTCTCAAGGAAATGAGTTTCAGTTCTTATGATAAAGCTGTTGTGGCAGTGGCTCCTTTGCAATACTGCACAGCAGTTAATACCATATAAATACACATCTAGCACCCTCAAAGATCTGCAAATCGGGATCACTAACAGGCATGTGATATATCTGGAGTACTATATAACAATGAGAGATGCACAGATAAAATGTGATGCTTATCAAAAATATGAAATGAGCAGCTGCAAAAATATTATATGAGGTTATTTAAAAACAAGTTATCAGTCTAATAAAACTCTTTACATATCCTGGTGCAATGTAGCAACACTATTAGTTACTCGCACACTAATACAGGTCCTTCATCATAATAAAAAAATGTTCTGTACTGAATGACATGGATTCTGCAAAATACATTTTCTGCCATAGGTTCACGTATCTATAATGAAGGTCATGAAATGTCAAATACCAGCATTAATACCCCCAGCATGTCATTATCAACTCTATTTTTGCAGCATGTTATTTGGATAAGTATAAGATTGTTTGTAATGCTGTAGTAATGTAACAGAATACATGTGGAGACAAACACACATACATACACACACACACACACACACCCACACATACACGTGCGCGCACATAGACAATCACACTCACACATGAAGACATCTGCATTGCTATCTGTAGACTGTAATATGTTTAAGCAATTAGTCTTAGAGAAGTAGGAAAAGCACTAAGACTTGGGGTTAGGAGGTGTGAGTGAGCATATTTGAAGGGCTGCAGGTGTGAGCTTGTATTTGTTTGAGAGGTAGCAGGAGTAGGGTAGTGAGGGGTTAAGTTAGTGAGTGTGTGTGTGTGTGTGTGTGTGTGTGTGTGTGTGTGTGTGTGTGTGTGTGTGTGTGTGTGTGTGTGTGTATTGTGTAGAGGTAACCACTAGCCAGCAGGGATAACTCTTAAAATTGTGTCTGAGTGACCCTTAGACAGAACAAGTATCAGAGATGGGGGATCAATGAACACCAGGAAATTACTGTGATGATGTGAGGCCGTGCCAGCTGTGCCAGGAGGAGGAGAGCAGTGCATGTGTAACATATGCCAGCATAGCTAGCTATAGTTTTATAAAGAATTATATGCCATTTGAATATCAAACAGAGTTATACAGATGCTTGTGTTAAAAATGTATTTGTAAAGCTGCTTGTGTTAAAAATGCATCAACAGTGGGTTCTGATGGACAGTAAAGCAATATACATGTATGTCAGACTGTATTGTTATAACTGATGAAATGAGGAGGGGTTAAGCTCAGCCTAGCTAACCTTAAGAAAAATAGCCAGAAAATAAATGACTTGGTTTAGGCCATAAATATTTAATTTCATAGGTCTGAGTGCTGCCGGAGAATAGCTTGTTGGTTTCTGCAGGAAGAGTGGAAGTGTTGGAATTATTTTATGGTTTCCAGATGCTGTAATAAACCGTAGCTAAAGTTCTATGTGTGTATTGTGACACATCAGTGCCAGATCCTTCCTCAGTTTCTAGTGAGGGGGTTAGTGTGGGAACCACAGAGGTAGGTGATCTGATTTGTGTTATTCTGTAGTCAGCACTGAAATTGTATTTGAATTGTATTTGATTACTAGTGAGAGATGTTAGGTGTGCACTCTGTTTTTGGATCTGACAAGACACTCATCCATGTTTATCTTACCTTGCTTTAGTAAGTAACTAGGGAACAGTAATTCTTCAATCAGTTAGAAAAATATAGTGAGATTAGCTAAATCTAATTTTTTTCTGTATCTGTCTGAGTCTTTCCATCGGTGTTTTTTTTAATATTTCCTGTGACATGAAACTCTTTATTGTAAATACATATTCAGTATTTTCATTTTTTATTGTTTATTATTAAATATATCTAAACATTTCATTGTGGCTGGTCTTTTAGAAAATATTTAACCTTTGAGAGTGCTTGCATTTATTTAGTGGCACTGTGGCTCAACATTCCTGAAAGCCATGCTGCTTGGTTAAACACTATCATTTGTATAAGTATTCATTTTAATAAGTGTAATTGGGTACCCTGGTAAGAACCTTAAAGTAGCTGTCTTCAGGTGTTCTGGTGGCAGCATATCGACCTTATAGTCTGAGTGGAGGTGTCAGAGTGGGTAAGCTGTGCCAGCCTTTCCCAGATGGGTGTGTTTGTGTGAAAATCAAATCTCAAACAGAGTGTGTGTGACAGCTCCTTTAACAGAGACACTGAAAGCACTGATTTCAAGGAGAGGGTGGTGGAGGAATTGGCTTAGAACACCCAGCTAAGACTCAGTTCTGTAGTGGTCAGTGGGAAGTCTTATTTTGGGTCTGGAGAGAAAGTCCAGCCACAGGACTGGAGTGTGCATTCCTCGTGAGCTGTTAAGAGAAGTAATACTTAGTGCAGAGGACGGCATCTGAAAATAGTGTGTGTGTCTAATTTTCTTGTAGTAAACATTCCCTCCCCACCAGTGTGAGTAGTGAGGATTGAGGCTCCTTGATCACTGGCCCAGAGGAGGCATCAATTACCATTACAATTATTTGCTATGCCTTAACAGCCCTTTAATAACACAGGGATTGGGTGTAATCACTAGACACCACTGTTAACCCTTATAGATCATGCCTCAGCTGTACTTTTACAGGATTGGGGGTGGAAACCACTAGAAACCAGGGAGTACTTTGAAGGATATGATGTGATAAGATATAATTGTGACTGCAATCTTCCATGATTTATGAGGGCTGTAAAAGGAGACAACTGTGGACATTTTAACAATTCTGGGACAGGTATGGGGTCTGTACTCTGTGTGTGTGTGTGTGTGCGTGTGTATGTGTGTGTGTGTGTGTGTGTGTGTGTGTGTGTGTGTGTGTTTGTTTGAAAGTGTGTATTATGTGTGGGAGACTGAATGTGGGGGAGCCTGTTTCATGATGTGTCCACCAGTACTATTAACTACTGCAGCTGATCTACAATTTGTAGTGGTTAATGTAATTCAGAGACATACAAATTAGACCATAATTAGATCTTTTCTCAATGTGTTTCTGAATAGCAAATCACAGTATCATAGAAACAGAGCCTTTTTATCATAGGCTATATAAGTTCATAGGTTCATAGGTCTGTACTAGGGTAATGGCCCCAGACCCTTCACAAGCCTAGCCCATAAAGGTGCCCTGGCATCATGCCGCCCAATGTTAGCTCCCAGTGCCTCTATCCAGTAGAGCCACTGGAATGATCCCCGGGGTGAACATTCTGCTACCCATCCACTTATCAAGATTTCTCTTGAAGAGGGCCAGCTAGGCACTCTGCTTGATATGAATAGGAAGCCTATTCCAGAGTATGGGCAGTCTCTAGGTGATGAACCTGTCCCTCCAGCATGTTTTGTTGATTGTGGTAATGAGGTTGAGATCTCTGCACAGTGTGGTGTGGAGGGATTGGCATTTTTTTAGGTGTAGCATTTGTAGCAGGGCTGGGTCAGACATGGCTTTGTAAGTCAAACAGAGATCACCTCTAAGTAGACGATAAGAGACAGAGAAGAGCTGAAGTTTCTTGAGTCTGTCCATGTAGAATATGTTTAAGGTCTAGGATCCTCTTTGTGAGGTACTTCTGTGGCCTCTCCAGCTGTTGCAGGTGTCTGGTGAGGTAAATGCCAAATGGGGCATTATACTTGATGACTAGTCTAATGAGGGATGAGTAGAGAGAGATGATGACCTCTTTCTTCCTGGATGCAAAACCCTTGGTTATGAGATGTGCCACATAGAAGGACTTTCTGAACTCAGTGGCAGTGTGGTGGTTGAAGGAGAGGTTGCTGTCAACCTGGGTGCCCATATGTCTTATAACACCTTCAGTGTTCAGTGGGCTCCCATCAATGTGGTAATTAGTGGGAACTAAGTTTTTACCAAAGGGAATGATAAAGCATTTTTTGGCATTAAGCTTAAAGCCCTGACTCTGACACCAGTCATTGGTCTCAGTGAGGCCTTTCTGTAGGATGTCTGCATCACTCTGGGAGTTAATAATGGCTCCCAGCTTGTAGTCATCTACGAACTTTATCAGCCAGAGTCCCTCTGTGTTGGCTTGGACTTCTGAGAAGTAGATGCCAAACAGGAGAGGACCCAGGACCGATCCTTGTGGGACTCCACTCATGACTGTTTGGCAGTCTGACTTGGAATCCACTACTTTCACACTGTGAGTCCTGTCTGTGAGCCAGTTTGCAACATACCTAGTGATATAGGGGTTGATGCCTAGTTTGGTGAGTTTATCAATAATTCCTGAGTGAGGAATGGTATCAAAGGCCTTGGCCAGATCAAGGTAGGCTGTATGTAGGTAGGCCTTACCCTCATCCACAGCCTTAGTGACTGACTCAAAGAAGTCAATCAGGTTAAGCAGGCAGGATCTCCCTTTAGCAAAGCAAAACTGCATGGGGTCTTGAGTTTGGAGATTACCTATATCCTTGTTAAGCAGGTCCATTATGAAGCACTCCATAGCTTAACATATCAGACTCATCAAGCTAATGGGGCAATAATTCCCAGGGTCTGTAGTCGCTCCCCCTTTATGGAGAGGGATGACTGTAGCAGTGCACCATTTGGTAGGGACAAATCCTGAGGTAAGGCTGTGACTGAACAGGGCACACAGATGTGGTGCCAGTTCATTTTGTAGTTAATGTAGAACACAGCCAGGGGTATTATCAGGTTTCTGGTATTGTGATTGGGCGTTTGGGGGGGCTAAAGTTAGCACTGAATCTGTCGGGCAGTATGTTGGCAATATCTGTTGGCTCAGTATTGGAGGTACCATTGTGAAATAACTCAGAGCAAATCTGGGTATAGGTTCTTGATATAACTATAGAAGGCTTTGTGGTGGTTTTTGGTGTCTGCCACAATCCTCCCTTCATAGCTGGATTTAGAGGATTTGATAAGAGATCTCAATTTTTTGTTGAGACTAATAAGGGAGTTCTTTCAGTCTTGGGACTTCACCTTTTTGGCAACAGTTTCTTCCTTCTGTTGTAGAGCTTACTGATGGCTGGGGATGACCGGATTGGTTTCCTTTGTTTGGATGAGAGTGTTTTGGTTCTATTGGGTATGGCTAGTTCCATGCATTTATGTACGTGTTCGTACAGTGCATTGGTACATGATTCAGCAGTCATGCAGCTATTTTCCATTGGCATGTGTGCCGTGAAGTTAGCCACCTCTGTTTTTAGGAGCTCAAAGTCAGCTTTGGAGAAGTTTTTCAAGGTGATCACCTTTGCAGGGGTGTGGGTGAGATATAGATTTCCATGGGGATTAGTTTGTGGTTGGCTCTAACCAGGGTGGAAATGACTATTGGTGAGAGCAACATTCACCCATGTTAGTGATAACCAGGTCGAGGATGTTGCTTCCTCTAGTGGGGGTCAGAATGAGCTGTTTCAGGGCATTGGAACTGATGCATTCCAGGAAGCGTAGGGCCAGTGCATTGGTACATGAGTAGTTTTCCAAGTTGATGGGGGGGTAGTTGAAGTCTCCTAGTACGAGAATATTGGGCTGGACCTTGATAGATTCCAGGGTGCATAAAAATGTGGAGTGAGAGTCTAAGGACATGGTTGGGGTCCTATAGCAGGCTATGACCTGAATCTCCATCTTACCCACTGTTAATTGTACCTGAAGTATCTCAGATACATTATGCTGGGCTACTAGTCTGGAGGTGTGCAGATCCTTTATGAATATGGAGACACCACTGCCTTTGGAGCTTCCAGCCATGTTCCGGGGTCGAAAGGTGTGGAATGAGTTATAGCATGGAAGCACAGGGGTGCTTTCTGATACTTTAAACCAGGTCTCTGTTACAGCACAAATGTCGACGTTCTCCATTTTGAGGAGTGCTTCTTGAGATTTAGACTTCTAGCATTGAGCAACATGACCATCAGATTACATTTGGTTATAGTTGTTATGGTGGAAATTTGGTCCTTGGAACACCACCTAAAAATGGCACTATAGGGGTGGCAAGAGCATTAGCCAGTACCCAAACTCCCAGGGGTGACAGATGCAGGCTATCTCTGGCAAAGCATTGAGGTCTCTCAATCATGTCATCCCATGCAGACTGATACTAGATCCCCTTAGAATGACACCAGAAAAACTTAGCCAATTGTTGAGGTCAATCATTTTCTGCTTGTACTGCGGTATTATTCTGGGTGATTGTAGGATACTACTCAGGGCTAGGATCATACCTGCCTGGGTCACATAATCTGAGAGCTCCAGCATGTCTCTTTTTATGTAGTTCAGGGAGATGCATCTCAGGTCATTCACACCCACATGGACAATGATTGAGTCATACTTGTACTTGTTGTGGAGTGACCTGAGTGCATGCGTTATGTGGCCGATCCTGGCACCTGATAGACAACTGACTGTCACCTTCTCTTTGTTCAACCTAGTGAGTGGGACATCTGTGTCCCTCACTACTGAGTCTCCTATGATTAGTATATTGGGCAAAGGGTTTTTGCCTTAAGGGCTTAGGGTGAGGGGCACACTGTGGAGGTGAGCTATGTGTTCTGTGGTTGGTGCTGTGTTGTGGTGGTCAAGTGCATTTCTGCCTTGGAGGTCTCTGCTGTTTGGGTAAATTTCTATTGAGAGCCTCTGCGAAGGTGGGTGTGTGGTTTGTGTTTCTATGTGAGAGCTGTGATGGTGGGTGTTATGGAGGGCTATGTGATCCATGTTGTGCAGTGCAAGTGTTGACCTTCTCCTCTTGACCAGCTAGTCTGGTATTGTCTGGAGAGTGTATAGCTTCTAGTTTGGTGATATAAGTGCATCTCTCACAATTATGAGTGTTGGGAGGTAAGAGGAGATGGTTGTCTGTGTACATGAGGCAGGTGCTACACTGCTTCAGAATGCCCAAGTGCGGGGGCGTGGCCAAGGATGAACACAGGATAGCAGCAGATTTCTTCAGCTCCACCAATTTCATTACACTGACAGGAATTAATTACTTAAAAAATTAATTTTTGAAGTAATTTTCTTTCTAAATACGTTTGTTTTATATAGTTCTTGAACTATATCTAAAAAAGAAAGGAAATCTTAACAATATTCCTGTCAGAAATCACTGTGGAAATTTTCCTGTCAGTTTATCAGTCTGAAATGAGTTCCAGTAAGACAAATTCTCAAGACTCCAGCATCAAGAAAGAACTTCAGTCTCTGATAATTATAATCCAGCAACTTACTGATAAAATGGATAAAATGGATACTAAAATAGACACCTTCATAGAAAAACTACAAAACAAATAGACCTGTTACATACAGACCTGCAACAACAGAAGAACCAGATGACAGGCATAGAAGAAGCTATGAATGACATGGAAAATAGAATCCAAGAAGAGGAAATCAACATTGAGTTTCTGCTGAAACAAAATACACATTTACAAACAAAGCTGGATGACCTGGAAAATAGATCTAGGCGCAATAACATTAGGATTTTTGGACTGCCAGAAAATATTGAAGGTAACAATATTACTTCTTTTTTAACAACTTGGCTCCCTAAAACTTTAGACTTACCAGAAGCATTCTCTTTTGGTATCGAAAGAGCACATAGATCTATAGCTAATACTAACTCTAACAAAAATATCCTAGATCAGTTATAGTTAGATTTCTATCATCTTTTGATAAAGAGATGGTTCTTAAATCTGCTTGGGCTAAAGCTCCTGTTAAGATTAATGAGACAACTGTGCATTTTGACAATGATTATTCTTCTATGGTAATAGCTAAAAGAAAAGTTTTTCTGCCACTAATAAGGGAGCTTAAAAAAGCACAGTTTAAAACATACCTTCTGTTTCCTGCCAAGCTTAAAATCTTCCTTCCTGATGGTCCTAAGGTTTTCGATGATTTAGACTCTGCTTTACTGTTTGTCAAAGAAAAAAGGATTTTGGATAAAATAGAAGAAATGGAATGGGCTAGTTCTTCATTAAAGAGATTGGCAACTGAAGCTTCGTGGAAGACTTCAGAGAAGGAGAAGAGACTAAAAACAAATGATTTGTTATATGTTTTTTCTCTCTCATCATTTTAGTTCATTATTAATCTTTTGAATATAGTTCCTGCATTTCCAGAAAGCCACAAATATTTTGGAAAAGATTTAATCAAAGTTATTCTCTATGTGCAAAGAAATGTTTTGTTTCATAACCAGTCAAAATACCTGAAGATTTAATGGCAAGCTGTGATTCAATTTGTTTCTCTTTCTGAAAAGAAGTAAGGTTAGTAATTTGATACATTTTTTTATCTTTACCTTTTTTCCTTCTCCTTTTATTATTTTCTTTGTTTAAACAATGACATTCTATTTAGATTATGTAGTGGGTAAAGGGTGGGGGAGGGCAGGGAGAGAACAGTAATGAAAATATCATTAATAGAATAATAACATATTTATTCCTTGTAAAAGTTTTTATAAGTTCTTCAAATGCTATTTCTAATTATACTTTCTTGATTATACTGCTTATGCCTGTTTGTAAATAATCTGTTATGCTTTAACTAATAATAATCAGAACTAAATAAGAGTAAATCTTCTTCTTCTTCTTTCGGCTTTATCCCGGTTAGGGGTCGCCACAGCGGATCACCTGTCCGCACAATGAATGGCAGTGGAATTTTACGGTGTCGAGTTGCCAGCCCGGCGCCCAACCTTCCACAGAAGGCACACTCACACGCACACCTAGGGCCAATTTAGAGTGTCCAATCCACCTGCAGCATGTCTTTGGGATGTGGGAGGAAACCGGAGCACCCGGAGGAAACCCACGCGACCACAGGGAGGACATGCAGACTCCGCACAGAAGGCACCCCAGCCGAGGATCGAACCAGAGAACCTCTTGCTGTGAGGCGGCAATGCTAACCACTGCACCACCGTGGCCGCCCTAGAACTAAATAAGAGTAAATAATATGTTTTATTTTTAACTCTATTAATATAAACAGTAAGTAACATTCCATTGTATATACTTCTTACAGCTTTCTCTTACATTTTTTTATTTCTGCCTCACTCCCTTTTATTTTCTACTCTCTTTTTCTTTTCTTTATTAATATATAGAAATGCTTTTGATTGTGTGAGCACAGTGAATAATAGGATTTGTATGAAAATTGAGTTGGGAGAAGAATGTTGAGTTTTATTGCTTGTTGGTAATTTTGGGCTTAATTTCACTTACATAGAGGCTGTAATGATCTGTGGAATACATTGTGAAGGTTTTGTCATGTTTAGATGCATTTACACTGCTAAATGAATGTTTGTCACTAGTTTTTAATAAGTTTCCCGCCAAAATGTTAAGAGAGACAATCTGAGATGTGGGCTGTCTCATGCACAGTGTTCATGAGTTACTTCAGAAGTTTCAGCTCACAGAATTCTCACAGAGAAACTGAAAGCAGTTAGTATAACCTTTGACATAGTTATCACACTGACACACCACAGATTCAGGAAAATACTCTATTCATAAAATATGTCAGTTATAATGTTTTGTTTCATAACCAGTCAAAATATCTGAAGATTTAATGGCAAGCTGTGATTCAATTTGTTTCTCTTTCTGAAAAGAAGTAAGAGGCTGTAATGGTCTGTGGAATACATTGTGAAGGTTTTGTCATGTTTACATGCATTTACACTACTAAATGAATGTTTGTCACTAGTTTTTAATAAGTTTCCCAACAAAATGTTAAGAGAGACAATCTGAGATGTGGGCTGTCTCATGCACAGTGTCCATGAACTACTTCAAAAGCTTCAACTCACAGAATTCTCATAGAGAAACTGAAAGCAGTTAGTATAACCTTTGACATAGTTATCACACTGGCACACCACAGATTCAGGAAAAATACTCTATTCATAAAATATGGCAGTTATAATGAGTCTAAATTATGTAGTTTCTTGTAGTAAGTAAATGTCTTATTTTAGAAGGCATAGAAAATGAACCATTTATTTAAATGTTTTTGAAAATCTACTTAACAGCAGCATAATAATCTGTGTTAAAAATTTGTGTTCCAAACATATACTTTACCATAACTCATTTAATTCATCTGATTGACAAGCATAAATAATCTTATAACTCTATTCTGGAAGAAATGTCATGTGATATATTTTAAAGCAGTAGGTTAGCATGATTGTAAAATCTGGTTACTAAAATGTGTTTGCTGTGCATTATTTTGTATAAAGCAGACAGATTTATTCTAGGGACAGCAAGTAGGATAGTGCTCAACAAAGACACAACTCAGTGAGATCATATATATATATATATATATATATATATATATATATATATATATATATGTGTGTGTGTGTGTGTGTGTGTGTGTGTGTGTGTGTGTGTATGTATGTGTATGTGTGTGTGTGAGTGTGATGGCTTTTTTTATATAATAATGCAAGTGTTTCTGAGAATCTGCATAACTATCCAATATGATTTATAATAATTTCTATGAATACAATATTTTACTCTATTGACAAAATGAATGTTTGCCACAAGTTTTAATAAGTTTCCTGCCAAAATGTTAAGGGAGACAATCTGGGATGTGGGCTGTCTCATGCACAGTGTCCATGAACTACTTCAAAAGCTTCAACTCACAGAATTCTCACAGAGAAACTGAAAGCAGTTAGTATAACCTCTGACCTAGTTATCATACAGACACACCACAGATTCAGGAAAAATACTCTATTCATAAAATGTCAGTTATAATGAGTTTAAATGATGTAGTTTCTTGTAGTAAGTAAATGTCTTATTTTAGAAGGCATAGAAAATGAAACATTTATTTAAATGTTTTTGAAAATCTACTTAACAGCAGCATAATAATCTGTGTTAAAAACTTCTGTTCCAAACATATACTTTATTATAATTCATTTAATTCATCTGATTGACAAGCATAAACAATTTTATAATTCTATTCTGGAAGATATGTCATGTGATATATTTTAAAGCAGTAGGTTAGCATGATTGTAAAATCTGGTTACTAAAATGTGTTTGCTGTGCATTGTTTTCTATAAAGCAGACAGATTTATTCTAGGGACAGCAAGTAGGATAGTGCTCAACAAGGACATAACTCAGTGAGATCAGATATATATATATATATATATATATATATATATATATATATATATATATATATATATATATATATATATAGATATATACATATATATATGTGTGTGTGTGTGTGTGTGTATGTGTATGTGTGTGTGTATGTATGTGTGTGTGTGTCTGTGTGTATGTGTGTGATGGCTTTTTTTTTAATAATGCAAGTGTTTCTGAGAATTTGCATAACTATGCAATATGATTTATAATAATTTTTATGAATACAATATTTTACTCTATTGACAATAATGAGTTTAAGTAAATGCTCATATACAAACAATTCAAGATTTTTTTGGAAGCTGTTAATAGTATTCACATGACAGAAAATAGATGCATCTTAATATATGTAATGTCTGAATCATATTAGTCAAAGTTTTTGATTTAAATGAATGTTAGAACCTAATTTTCTCTCCTCTTGATTTCTAACATCAAGATTATTTGAATGCTATTTGAATACAAGTGTTATATATTACATAGATCTATATAGTAGTATGAACAGTTTAAAAAAAGTTTATTTTAGTTTATATGATGCTGTTTTACCAAATGTGTAGTTTTGTCTTGATAGATAATTGAATTGAAAACTGTTAACCTCAGTTAAATATAACTAGTATTAAATTGATAAGGTGATAGCTGAGGTACTGCTGCTTAGGGTAGGGGGTTAACTTGAGTAGTAAATACTACTCTAAGTTGGAGTTTTCAACTCCAGGCTGGATGCAAGGTTCAATCCTTACATTATTTTCACTTGTTCATTGTTATATGTATATAGTTTTGACATCCACAATATATTTTGTATACTCATTGTCACTACAAACAAAATTGAATCCTATACAAAATCCCATAAGAGATTTAATAAATACAGCTATATTTAAAGGTACACCTAAAAGAGGAGATGTAACATTATTTATCTTGTTATTTGTTATTTCGATCATAAGATTCTTGAGTTTTAAAAATGCCAAATGACATCTTTAAAAGGAATTTCTTTAAACATTAATGGATTGAATAATCCGTGTAAAAGGGCAAGCCTAATAAGATACATTAACTTACACAAGGCCAATCTAGTCTTCCTACAAGAAACCCATCTCTTGAAAAAAGATATTGATAAACTAGCCACTAATAAGTATACAGTATTGGTTAGTTCAGAGCACACTCAGAAAAAAAGAGGAGTGGCTATTTTATGGAATAAAAGTATGCCCATTCCTAAAACCATTAAGTCTTTTCAGGATGACAAAGGAATGTTTTGTATGGTTACAATACAAATTAATGGGAAGACTTACACTTTAATTAATGTATATTGGATACCTGGAATTGGTATTAATACAGTGAAACATCATATTGATAAGATCATATCATTCTCTATAGGGGATATTATTTTAGCTGGTGATTTTAATTGTATACTACATGAAAGTGATACTACCACTATAAGGAAAAGAAGAATTACATCTAATGCAAAACATTTAAATGATTTTGCTAATTCTTATCATTTGAATGATATTAATAATCAGATAGATTCAAAATCATTACCATACACCTTTTTTCTAACAGATACAAAACTTATTCAAAAATAGATAGGGTCTTTATTTCTAACCAGATGGTAACAGATTTAATTAATTCCAAAATCATTTCATGTCCTATATCTGATCATAACTCAATTGTTTTTGAATTCATGATAAAAAATACTCATAATGTTCAGATCAAAAGGATACCAGCATACTTAACTCAGCTAAAAGACTATAAAGAATATATACTTTCAGAAGTACAACATTTTCTAGACATAAATAATACTCCTGAAGTCTCAATTGTCTATGTTTGGGATGCCTTAAAATCATATCTATATGGACAAAGTATCAGATGGTATAATAATAAAAGGAAATCTTGGGATAAGGAATTGTTAGATATTCAAAGTAAATTAGACTCTTATAAACATAATAATAAAGAAAATATTATGGACAAGAAAGTTATTGAAGAAATAAACAAACTAAATGAGAAATACAAAGAAATTTTAACTCATAAAGTTAAAATAACTTTAGAGAAATACAAGTTTTTGTCTTATTCAATAAGCCCCAAATACTTACATAGACTTAAAAATAAAACAAAACGATTGAATAAACAAAACCATATCAAAGAAATCTTTTCTCTAAGGAAAAAGAAGAATGTTTCTAGTATACCAGAAATACTGGATGAATTTAGAAATCACTTTCACAAGATTAACCATAACAACATTAACATGGAACCTAAAGATAAAATAAAGGAGTTTATAACCACAAACATGAATAAAAAGCTTAATAAACAACAGATTAAACTATTGGACAAGAGTATTTCATATACAGAAGTTATTACACAAATAAATACGCTTAAATCAAACAAAGCACCTGGTAATGATAGTATTATACCAGAGATATATAAAATCCTTTCTAAAACTACATATTCATTAATACATAAGGTTTTTATTTTGGCCCAAACTGAGTTAATAACCCCCCATCTTGGCAATATACATTTATTTCACCAATTTTAAAACCTAATAAAGATCCAACTAGATGTTCTTCATATCGACCCATCTCATTACTTAATGTTGATTATAAAATGTTTATGAGTATTTTTGCTGATAGATTGAAGACAATCATCCCCGGCATTATAGATATAGATCAGACGGGCTTCATTGTAAATAGAAATACTTTTGATAATATAAGAAGAACTTTAACATTAATTGATTTTGCAAATAGGAAAAGAAAGATTTAACACTTATTAGTCTTGATATAGGTTCAGCATTTGATTCAGTAAGTTGGGACTATCTGTTTACCTTACTGAAATGCACAAACTTCTCTGATGCATTTGTAAATTTAATTGAGCATTTATACAAAGGAACACTGGCTTATATTAAGGTAGGAACATATGTTTCACAAAAATACCCATTCTTAAAGGTACAAAGCAAGGATGTCCACTTTCTCCACTATTATTCACTTTAGTAATGGAGCCTTGGGCTAATTTGATTAGAAACAGTACTGACATAGAGGGTTTTGAAATAGACGAAAATACAACATCAAAAATTCAACTTTTGCAGATGATGTTCTAATTACATCAGCAGGATCTAATTCTTCTATGCAGTCTTTATTTGATAAAATGATGAATTTTAAAAGTATTTCTGGTTTAATATTCAATGAAGAAAAACTAAAATACTACCTATATATACACGAAAAATATTCTCATTAGTGATTTTACTAAATATGTACCCAATTCAGGTCAGATAACTTATTTAGGTATAATACTATCTAAAGATATTAAATCTATTATATATAATAACTATAATACCTGTTTTCTTAATATACAAAATCTTTAATACCTGGAATAATATGTTTTTTACTATGGAGGAGAGACTTACAATTATTAAAATGATAATATTCCCCAAGATTTTATACTTAATACAATCAATAATACTTTCACCTACAAAAATAATTATCAAGAAACTGAATACACTAATGTTAAATTTCTTATGGGCACCTAATAGACCTAGGATTGCATTAAAGAAACATACTAATAGCTGGTCTCAAGGGGTATTTCTTTTCCAGACTTTAATTTATATATTATCTCTTCTATTATAAAAGTTATTACTTTATTAATAGATCAGTCATATATCAAAATGGAAAGATTATTGGGAGCTAATTAGTATGCACTTCATGAAAATCTCCTTAACACATAAAAATATGATTGTAAATAACTCCATGTTGTGGTTGCTAAAGGAATTTTGTACTTCACCTATTACACCTAAACATATGGTTTGTTACCCATTAAATATTATTATTAGTTATCGTAACTTTATATTCATGCACCCTAAGTATAGGGAATGGAATTTTATTGTATTCCCTATAATGTATACTCAGGGTATGCTTATGTCATCTACTTCTGAAGGAGCTCATTTAGCTATAGATAATGATCTAAAGTACTGGTATCAGCTGATATCTGATAATAAAGTTAAAAATCTAGATTTCTTAAAACAAGAATTTGATCTAAGAGAAACTTGCTGGTTAGAGGTTCAGATCTTTAGACAACATCTCATTGATAGAATAGATCTAATGTCTATAACAGTTAAAGAATCTATTCCAAAACTGATTGATTACTTGATATTAAATTTATAGCATAAAGTTTCTGATAAAGGTAAACTTTCATATATATATAAAATTATCAGACAAGAAAGTTTTTACAGTGTAGATTCATACTGGAATTATTTCACCTCTATTAATGGGGACCCACCAACTCAACAAGATAAACAATATATATTGGAATCTGCTTATAGAACTACATCTTCCATTGTCTGGAGACTTTATACATGGAAATTTTTACATAGATCTTTTTATACACCTTTGATGATGAATAAAATAAATAATAAAGATAATCTATGTAAGAGATGTAATGTAGAAATTAATGCTGACTGGGCTCATATGTTTTATGACTGTATGAAGTTGAAAGAATACTGGAAGTCAATTAATGAATTTTTGCAGGCTCTTTTTACAGATAATTTCATTATTTCTAAGTCTGTTATATTATTCAACACACCTGTACCTCAATGTGTTAAAAAGATTAAGCTTCCCTTGTTATGGTCTATCCTAGCAGTGGCCAGGAAAATAATAACTAGAAATTGGATTTCAGATACACCTCCTTCGTTCAATGAATTTAAAAATGTTATGAATATAATGTGCCATATGGAAATAAGCACAATTAGAATGAGAACAACTAGAAAAACATCATATTATATTGTATGGGATAATTTACAAAATTTGTTAAAAGAATTCTAATTTCAATAGCACGGTATTTTAGTTTAATTAATTGATCTAATTGTAGTGGATGTCTTTGTAAATACTTTAGTTGTTTTGTTGAATATTATAATAATACCTATTTTTAATTACTTGTATAAAATTGTTATGATATTTCTCTTATATGTTAAAACAATAAACCTGTTTTGAAAAAAAGAATGCCCAAGTACACCACTTTAGCAGGAGAAAGCACAGGAAGTTGCCCTTTAATCATGCCAGGAGGGGTGGACATAATTAATAGGTATTGGTGCTGTTACTGTGTAAAACATCTAGTGCTGATAGCACCTAGGTGTGCTACAATAATTCATACAAAAGCCTGTTGAAGTGTAAAGTGATTAAGCTATTTGAAGTAACAACTAGCAAGATCTAAGGGAAAACTTGAAGAGCAGACTTTCTTGTACCGATTATAGTTTGCTCATCTCAGCGGCACTGCGCTGAGCTTAAACAAATGCAA
Organism: Protopterus annectens; assembly: GCF_019279795.1. Lineage (NCBI taxonomy): Eukaryota > Metazoa > Chordata > Ceratodontiformes > Protopteridae > Protopterus > Protopterus annectens. Next base: position 1,422,707,054 of record NC_056743.1, read on the forward strand.
ACCCACACAAACTTAGGCTTTTAAGCCAGAAAGTTGAAAGGGATGGAAAATTTGCCTAAATGGCCAATAAAGTACAATTTCGGGATGATAAACCACTCCTCTTGTGATAGATAGGCTACCTAGAGCTTACCACTCCCACTGATAAGTTAGAAGACTTCCTTCCAACACAGAAAGGCCTATGGGGACTCAGAAACTTACAAACAGTCTGGGATATAGCAACTCTGCATTTGGACTAAACTAGCCACAGGAAAGATGGGAAACAAGGAGTGGAACAAAGAGAGAAGAAACTTAAAGATTCTTACTACAGAAAATAAGCTAAAATGCAGTAAATATAGTTCAAATGTAGTGCAAGCTAGTACACTTGAGTGTGTAGCAAAATTAAAAAAAATACATTTCAAATAAATGCAATTAAGTTTAAAATTACTAAAAACAAGTGCAGAAAACAGTAAATAAGAAAAAATCAAAATGGAGGCACTTAGAGTATTTCTTTCTCATTCTTGTGCTCTTGCAGTCAGCAGGACACCATTTCTGGATTTGTGGAGCTTAAACAAGTGCAAACCCACACAAATGTGGGCATTTAAGCTAGAAGGTAGAAAGGGATGGAAAAATTGGCCAAACCACCAATAAACTACAATTTCTGTACCAGAAACCACTCCTGTTGTGGTAGATAGGCTACATAGAGCTTACCACTCCCACTGATAAGCTAGAAGGCTTGCCTCCAACACAGAAAGGCTTGGGGGGGGGCTCAGAAACTTACACACAGTCTTGGATACAGCAACTCTGTATTTGGACTAAACTAGCCACAGGAAAGTCAGGAAGCAAGGAGGGGAGCAGAAGAGAGAAGAAACTTAAAGCTTCTTACTACAGAAAAATAAGCTAAAATGCAGTAAATACAGTTCAAATGCAGTGCAAGCTAGCACATCTGAGTGTGTAGCAACATTAAAAGGAATACATTTCAAATAAATGCAATTAAGTTTAAAACAGCTAAAAACAGGTGCAGAATGCAGTAAATAAGCAAAAATCAAAGGCACTTCGAGTATCTCATTTTCCTTCTTGTGCTCTTGCAGTCAGCAGGATGCCAATTCTGGATCCGTGGAGCTTAAACAAGAGCAAACCCATGCAAATGTGGGTTTTTAAGCCATAAGTTTAAAAGGGATGGAAAAAACTGACCAAACAGCCAATAAACTACAATTTCTGAGCCAGAAACAACTCCTCTTGTAGTGGATAGGCCACCTAGAGCTTACCACTCCCACTGATAAGCTAGAAAGCTTCCCTCCAACACAGAAAGGCCTGAGGGGACTCAGAAACTTACAAACAGTCTTGAATACAGCAACTCTGTATCTGGACTAAACTAGCCACAGGAAAGATGGGAAACAAGGAAGGGAACAGAGAGAGAGAGAGAGAGAACAAACTTAAAGCTTCTTACTACAGAAAAATAAGCTAAAAATGCAATAAATACAGTTCAAATGCCGTGCAAGCTAACACACCTGAGTGCGTAACAATATTAAAATTAATACAGTTCAAATAAATGCAATTAAGTTTAAAACAACTAAAAACAAGTGTAGAATGCAGTAAATAAGCAAAAATCACAATGGAGGCACTTAGAGTACCTATTTCTCTTTCTTGTGCTCTTGCAGTCAGCATGATACTAATTCTGAATCCATGGAGTGTAAACAAGAGCAAACCTGTGGAAATGCAGGCTTTTAACCAAGAAGGTTGAAAGAGATGGAAAAACTGCCCAAACGGCCAATAAATTACAATTTCTGTGCCAAAAAAACACTCCTCTGATAGGCTACCTAGAGCTTACTACTCCCACTGATAAGCAAAAAGACTTCCCTTCAACCCTAGCTGGGGATCTTAATGAATCCACAGGATAGTTTGTAAGTGATTAAGAACCATTTAGAATGTGTTTCAGTTGTAACTACTGTATAGCCTGGTCTCAGGGATAAGAAGTGCACAAAAACTGTAGCCTGCAAAATGCATTGTCATAAGTAGCCATAGTTTGTGGATAACACAGCACATTGCCAGTGCTGTCAGTGCTGAAGTACACAAATAAATGCTGGGCAAGACAGTGTGGATGGTATAGGAGTGTTTTAAATGATCAAAAGCATAAAGGAAAATAACATCTAGTGCATTTAAATATTTACATCTAGAGGATATGTGAGTGTGTGTGTGTGTGTGTGTGTGTGTGTGTGTGTGTGTGTGTGTGTGTGTGTGTGTGTGTGTCTAGATAGAAACAGAGAAAAAAAAGGCCTCAATTATTTTCTGAGTATTATTAAATATCTATTTTTAATTTAAAGTGTTAGTGGCAGACAGATGCAGCTGTAATTGCTGACTAGATGCAAAAGTCTTTGACTCCTGATAAGCATTTTAAATGAAAAAGACTGCATTTTCCAACATGATCAATTATTTGTAAAGAAAATATTATACATATTTGGGTGAAGCAACTTGGGATACAAGGTATAACTACTGTTTCTGTGTAACAAAACTACATTTGTATAACCGTTATTATTTTTTTATTTTTTATCCTGACAGAGTCAAACTAGATACCCTAGACAGGCAATGGGTATAGAGGTTGTTTGTGAATGAATTTGTCCCAACTATTTGCTGTTCTAATTCTCTCTGTCTTCACAGGATCAATGTGCATTTGGATAAAGCAAACCAGAATGCAAGCTGTGTATGTGACTGCTGTGCATGTGAAAAAATACATTAATGTGACCATTCCTTTCTTTATTTATAACCTGGAAGGGCCAGTACTTTATGTAGGGTATGTGTATAGTGGCAACTTCTTGTGGATGAAATGATTGACCCTGCTGTTTGGTTGCTGTTGTTGTAAGCTTGGCTTTATAGGACTAAAGTGTATTTGGGTGAAACAAGCTGGAATGCAATTTGTGACTGCTGTTTATGTGAAAAATACGTTGGTTTAACCATTTTCTTTCTTTTTAACTTGTCAAAATGAAGCCAGATGCCTTCGGTAGGCCATGGGTATGGGGGCAGTTTGTGGATGAAATGATTGGCCCTGCTGTTTTGTTGTAATTCTAGCTTTGCATGACTAAGATATATTTGGATGATACAAGCTGGAATACAAGTGGAGATTACTGTTAATGTGGAAAAATACATTAATGTGAAAATTATTTTTTAAACTTGGCAGTGTCAAACAAACCACATACTTTAAGCAGTCCATGGGTAAGGGGGTTGTTTGCTGATGAAATGATTCACTCTGCTGGTTTGTTTTTGTAATTATGGTTTTACAAGACTAATGTGTAATTGTATAATATAAGATAAAATGCAAGCTGGAACTGTGAAAAAAAGTCATTAATGCATTCATTATTTTCTTTTGTTAAGCTGTTAGGGTCAAATGAGATATTGTGGATAGGCAATGGTATGGAGGCTGTCTGTGGATTAAATGACTGGCTCTGATGTTTGCTGTTGTAAATCTAGTTTTAAAGGACTAATGTGTATTTGGATGAAACAAACTGGAATACAAGCTGTGACTCCATTTATGTGAAAAAATAGATTAATGTAATGTTTGTTTTCCTTTTTTTTAACCTGGTAGGATCACACCAGATACTTTAGGTAAGCTATGGGTATGGGGGCTGTTTGTGGATGAAATAATTGGCTCCACTGTTTTGCCGCTGTAATTCTGACTCTGCAGGAGTAAGGTTTATCTGGATGAAACAAGATGGAATATAAACGGTGACTACTGTTTATGTGAAAATATAAACCAATTTAACCATTGTTGTCTTTTTTTTAACCAACTGAGATCAAGCCAGATTCTGTAAGTAGGCAGTAGTGATGGGGGTTGTCTGCTGATGAAATGGATGAAATAACTGGCCCTGCTATTTGGTGTTATAATTTTAACGTTGCAGGATTAAAGTGTATTTGGGTGAAGCAAACTGCAATATATACTGTGATTACTGTTTCTGTGAAACAAAAATACATTAATATAATAATTGTTTTAATTATTCTGACAGGGCCAAACCAGATAGTTTAGGTAGGCAATGGTTATGGGGGCTGTTTGTGAATGGAATTATTATCCATCTGCTGAGGTAAGCTTTTTTTTGCACATATTAAATTATATGTACCGATTCATCAAACGTCTGAGCCTCTGGTTTATATTTGATACTGCATGGCATTAAAGTAGATTTTGGGTTACATTCCTCTTTGATACATTACATTACAATCTAAATTAGTACCATTGTTTTCATACATTGCATATAGCAGAACTGGAAATCTGCCTGTTGGGATTTTTTTTTCAGAACATGTAGTACCTTGACTTGTTTTTAATTAACTGAATTAAACTGTTTCCACAGATATCATTATTTATTTACAAAAATTACTTACATGTGCTATGGTACTTGCTATGGTGATGTTTTCGCAAGGACGTTTTGTTAGACTGTCATAATGCATATACAAGCCATGCTTTTATGGAAGGGGACCATGACATGGCATGTGCAATTAAACATCTCATCCAGGCATACCTTAAAACAACTGATACTGTCTGTAAATTTGTGGTGTACTGGATGGGAACTACCTAATTCCACCACCACAACTACATCACAGTGATGTGCAACAGAATGCATATTGTCTTTTCAGACATGCATTTCAAAAATCTTAAATTGATATTTCCACAACCCCTCTATCCACAGTGTTCCAGTCCACCACCCGTAGGTCTACTTTCCTGACTCTGCTCCCTTCTGCAAATTCCTATATCTGTCACTGGTATCCTCTGTTATATGAGGGAAGCTCTTCCAGGGGTAAGCACTGAACTCATTCAGCAAAGACATATGGCTATGCAAGATTCTAACAGAATTAGTTCTCTCTCTGATCTAAAGTTACTAAATCACCTACTTGGCACTGTTTGCTTGTTTATGTACTGGTACTTTTGCAGCTTTTATAGGTTCATAGGTTTCTACTATACTAATGACCTCTGTGGTCTTTATAAGCCTAGCCATGCAACCCAACTCAGTTTTGTCTCCGAGTACTTTGGATGCCTATATAGTGGAGTATGTTAGTAAGGAGGTATATGTGGAGGGATATGTTAGAATACCAGTGAAGATCATGTATATATTTTGCAGGAATATACCTGTCATCCAAGTGACAGCCTCCTGGAAAGCTGTTGCTTCTGTTTTTTTTTTTTTGTTACTGAAGACATCATCAAGAAACTATGCTTTCAGATATATTTTAGATAAAATGATTTATCTATCTATCTATCTAGCTATCAGTCTATTTATTTAGTTACTTATATGTTTGTTTGTTTATTTCTCAGTTTGTTAACTGGTTAAATGGGCTAGTCCACAGACCCTTTTCAGCCATGACCTGCATACCTTGATGAACATATTTTGATAGAAGACAATTGACACTGTTTGTATGTGTGTGTTTATGTAAGTATGTATGTTTGTTATCCCGGTAGCACACTGATCCACATGGACATTTTTAAAACTTTTTAAAACTTAGCTCATGAGCACTGGTACCCGCGGTAGTGGTGCTGCGTTAGCGTTGTCGCCTCACAGCAAGACGTTGTCACGTTTGATTCTCAGCTAGAGCGTCTTCTGTGTGGAGGCATGCGTGAATGGGTGTGCCTTCATTGAAGGGTTGAAGGCTGTACGTCAGGGCTGGTAACTCAGCACGTAAAAATCCACTACCAAACATTAGCGGACCGGAGTTCCGTTGTGGCGACCCCTTACCGGGATAAGCTGAAAGACACAACAACAACAGCTCATGAGCACTGGTATATTAACAACAAACACAGAAATTTGGTACAAGATAGTTTTCTTTAAGTAATGACAGAAAACATAGTTTTGCAGAGGTTGTGTTGACATTAATTAGTGAAACTTTACAGTATATAGATTCACATGTTTTCCTTATTCCTGACACAGTAGAAAGTGAACCATATAATACATTTTAAACATAGTATAAAGGATAAGTCCAGATAAAATCACTTTAGCTAGCAGATATAGGATACTCTTTCTTTGATACCCTCCCTGTGGGAGGAATAAAGACACATTGTTGAAGTTTCCAGCAGTTTATTCAGTTAAGTAGGTAGATGGACGTGCATTCTTGTTCTAAAGAACACTTGTACATCTACCTAATTAACTGAATAAACTACTGGAAACTTCAATAAGCTGTCTTTATTCCTCCCACAGGGTGGGTATCAGAGAGAGAGAGTCTCCTAGATCTGCTAGCTAAAGTGATTTTATCTGGACTTACCCTTTATACTCTGTTTCTTGTTGGTCCTGTCATCCTCTGGGTCACAGGTAGGATATCAGACTTCACTCGAGCCCTCTGGATTACATTTTTTTTATATAATACATTTTGGGACAATGAGACCTCACAACACTGGAACATAATAGAAGCTGTCTCAGTATATCAAGTTTAACATGATTTATTATGAGGTTTTAGATTGGTCTGTTCAACAACATTTTGTTCTGCATTTGTCACACCAATGCACCAAGAGATTTTAGATATTGCAGCTTCTAGTAGTGGAGATAGAGCATTTCCCTACAGACAGAATATGTTTTCACTATAAAAAAAAGAAAAAAGCCATTTAGCAAACCAAAAAAAAAATGACAAAATGCATACTTTAATAACATAAAACCATATTAAATATAAAAGGGTTATTACATATATTAAATATACCAGGGTTATTTTATTCAGGCACATCTCATTACATGAAATAATGTATGCTGTGCCATTTCCACATGGAACTTTATTAAAGTATTAAAAAAATAAATAAATAATTGACATATTGGACCCTATTCCAAAAGACTTTCTCTGAGTATGAGTGACCACTTATACTCAAAGAAGGTCTTCTGGAATCTAGCCCCATTGTAAGCCTTTTGATACAGAGGCCTCACACCGAAGTAAGTCACTTACAATGACAGCAAGTCTTTTGTAATCTGGCCTGTTATCACAGATGTGCAGTTTCCATTCATGACATTTAGGAAAGGCACACCTGTTGAGAAACAATAAATAATGACCTGTCATAGAGGTAAGAATTAAGCAGCCCAATAGATTCTACCTCCACTCAGTGCAGTTTCCCTTTTGTGTTTGAGAGAATTAGAGCCAAAATCCAGTATCTGTAGTCATGGAAAACAGCAGGCAAATAACATGTGACATGTAATGACTGTGCACCCCCCCCCCCCACTTACTAAAAGTGACGCTAGAGGAAGTGGAACTTTCTGCTGGGTAAAGCGGGCTCCTCCTCCTACATCATCTGAACCATTGGTATAACTTCCTTGCTCAACAACCAGGCCTTAATTAATACAGCAATGGCCCAAGACAAGTAATGACAGCTACAGAATTTCTCAACATGTTAATGAAAATGAGTCATTGTAAGTACTACAGTCACACCTTGAAACATAAAACAAAATAATACTCTGATTTTTCTTTTACTTTTTCCCAAAGACATTCTCATTCCTTGGCAAGGCAGGACAATTCTGTACTGAGAATTTTAAGTTATGATTCTGAGCAATGGACAGACACACACAAGCACAGACACATAGACGTGTATACCTGCTCACACACACGTGCACACACACACACACACACACACACACACACACACACACACACACACACACACACACATGCTTGTGCACGCACATAAACACACACACAGCAGCTGACAATTTGGAACAGCATTCTAGCTGTGTTCTTTGTACTAACCAGTCCTGGACAGTATTAATCTAGCACCAGATTCCTTAACTGCTGAGGTATTGAATGCTTTCAGTTTATGAGGCATGATAGAACAAAGAAGAGGAAAGTGTTAAATATGAGTACAGATGTTTATTTTGTATGAAAGGAAAGGGAAGGCAAGTCAACCTGTCTATAATGAGCTAAAGGCTAGAGGGTAGTGTGTAAAGGAATAACTTGAATAAAAAAGTAGCAGTGCTTGCCCTGGTTATGACACACAATCTAGACACACTACTTACATTTTTCATGTCTACTTAATATGTCTTTCTATGTGCAACAATGTTTTTTCACTAACTGTTTCTATCTTGCTTGCTGCCATTTTACTTGAGTTATAATTTGTCCTATCCTAACGGTTGTATATTAGCCGTTCCTAGTGTATATTCACTATTCAGCAGTATGCCCAACTTTTACCTCCGGTCTCTTCTCCTTCACTCTCACCTTCATCTGAACTTTTCTGGTTCTTTCTTCCAAGCTGCTTCCTGTCCAAGAAGCTGTAACTTAAAGTATCCTCCAACCAGATTTCCACCACAGAAATTTACAGCATGCCAGGGTCGCTTAGTCCTTCGTGAAGCACTATTGTTGCAAGTGTATCACTCATGGGGTCCAGAACAACTGGGACTATCAGCATATCTTTATGTTTATTGCACTGCCTCCAATAAGGACTGTCCATAAGTGAAATCTTTAGCTATATAACACATATAGCTAACACTGCTGTATGTTTTGTGACAGGTACTACAGTGTTGTCTGCAATATTAGCATGCAGCTGAGAAGAGATTGTAGCACCCATTATAGGTGTGCTCTCTAACACATAACATCTATGGGTATACTCTCTAACACATAACATCTATGGGTATACTCTCTAACACATAACATCTATGGGTATACTCTCTAACACATAACATCTATAAATCCACTTTATATGCTTCCATATGTATGAAAAGGCATTCTTCTATTTTTTGCTTTTTCTGCTTTGTTGTTTGCAAGCAGAATATAACAGATGCAGCAGGTTTTCTGTATTATGTTATTCATGAAAACCATATAATTTCAATATTCTATATGTTGCACATACATTCAAAAATCTGTTTTTATGAACCTCTTAAATCCTACTTGCTATTGCCTCTCCAGTATCCCTGCATCTATCCTGCATATCCCTTACATTCTGTTGCTTTGTATTATACACTTGCATCACTCTTTTTTTGGAAAGACCATAGTCAATCATTCAGCTCTGCATCATGGTGTCTGATCCTGGGTGAGTGTTCTAGGCAATCTCAGTTATCAATACAGGGTCTGAGGCAGTGATGCTGTAAACACCATGATACACTATGACCAGAAGTGCCCTCTCTTAGAAGTGTCACAACACAATGATTGCATTATCAGATATCTTTACTTTAAAGTATGGGAGAAAAGCATTCATTTACTGTGATTAAATTGTGCAGCCTTGGACTAATCCAGTGACAAATACTGCATATGGTGCTGTTACATGTAACTTGTGTCCTCTGAAAAAATGCTCCTCTTATGTGATTATCAATAAAACCAACACCAGTATTTCACTTTCTTTTGGCAATGCAGAAAGAAGTTAGCATGCTCCTCCCCTTCCACAGTCATATAATCACACACACACACACACACACACACACACACACACACACACACACACACACACACACACACACACACACACACACACACACATGTATACATTTTTTAACTGAAATGAGTTGCAAGGCAATATTGAGACATACCTAAGAGAACCATTATAACCTGTAGCAAATGTTCCTTCTTCAACCCTTCATTTTTGCATGCAGTAGTTTTAAACAATCCATTTGGACCAATATTCTGTGTGTTTAATCAGTCTCACACTGAGTCATATATAACCTGATATATTACCTCAATTATTGTTTCTTTGGTAATTTTCCCCGAAACTTAAATGCTCTCCTATTGTCAGTTTGCTACAGTCAATGCTTGTTACAATATTGTTGACTGCAGAACTCTGGGTTTAGCTTGTTGACCTCTGTGGTCTAATTTCTAATTCTGAAGCATCCTAAGATGGAGAAGAACGTAACACTATATATATGTGTGTGTGTGTGTGTGTGTGTGTGTGTGTGTGTGTGTGTGTGTGTGTGTGTGTGTGTGTGTGTGTGTGTATCTATATATCTATCTATATATATATATATCTATATATATATCTATATATATATATATATATATATATATATATATATATATATATATATATATATATATATATATATACATATATATATATATATATATATATATATATATATATATATAATAGACATGTAATTTATGCTGCCTGTTCACAGAGTATGAATATTATTGTTAATATTATGGCAGAAAGCACAAGAACAGAGTAAACGTAACACTACTGTAACAGCTCCTGACAGTTTTATTTCTTTCCGACACCATTGGAGGATATTTTGAGTGTTGTTTGCCATTAGCACCTATTGCAAAACTTATTGCACCTCAACAAAATGTGCTTTCATTACTGAAACAAAGGAGCATTGTTTTGTCTTATCTGTTATGATATTTAATTCTGGAATTAACTGACAAAGTGGATATTTATCTGCATTTGCATGACACTGTTTTTTAGAGGAGGATAAGCAAATAGTAAACCACAACAGTTGTGTGCATCATAGGATTTCACAGGACATTTCTGTAGCATAGTAAAGCATGAGAAAAAGCCTGTGCGTCTTAATATGCCTAAGAAGAACATAAACAATTCTGTCCTTGCCATTGGCTGGTTTATTACATGTACAAAATTATTACAAATGCTCATGGAAGTGAAAAGAAGACTGAGAATTTGATAGTGCCTATACAGATTTAATAATCTCTCAGGTGTCGCACCTCATCCAATAAGCTTGATAAAGAATTTTTTCTTGCTTATTTTATAAATAAATTGGCCTGATAAACAGTGACAAGCTGAAAAGAAATCTCAAGCTCTTTCTGTTCAACTTCATAAGGAAAATTTAGAATTGGTCTCATAAGTTAGTGAATTATGGGGATATTAAGAAACAAAATAACTCACATAATTAAATGAAATGGCATGGCACGTAACAACACTCAAGGAGGGGGGTGATTCAGAGAGTCAAGTAGTACAACCCTTCTGTGGAGAAATAGCACTATATGCATGACATGCAAATGGATGTCAATATATATTTTTTATTGTATTTAATTGTTGACGGTAAGCCTATTAGACAAAAGTGTCCTTTTTCATAGTTAACATGAGAGCAGAACTCTTAACTCTTCAGAATTTTCCAGGATGTACAGAGTTTTTCCCTTATATTATATATATATATATATATATATATATATATATATATATATATATATATAATTGATGGGCTACCTCATGAGCAAGCATCTATGCTGTTTAGTGCAGCATTACAAAGTTAAAGAACTTTCCAAATTCCGCTATGATCTTTTCGAAAATTATCACTGCTGTCAAAATGACTCTCAGTTTGATGCACGCTCATATACAATCTCAGTGGTCCCTGAAATATTTAGTCCCTGACTGATTTAAGAAATGTGTCAGAGAATATATGACTAGCAAAGATTGTACATATTAGCAATCGGTGCCAAAATATCTTTATTTACAAAGTCAACAATTTTTAAGCACATGCAAGAGCCTTAGACAAGAAATTTCCATTACACAAAGAAACGGTATGGAGATGTCTGTTGTTGTTAAGAATCATCATGTGTTAAATTAGTAGGTAACCATCCATTATGTAGCTCTCAGCCTTAAAGAGGAAAGGTGTAGGAGTACTTGGACACACCTGTACTATAAATACCCTTGCAGTTCCTCTCCTCTGTCTAGCTGGCCATTCTTGTGTTATCCACATTCAGCTGCTTTACTCACCTTTTGTGCTGTTGGAACAAGACAGTAGACTCTGTGCCATTATCCATTATAAAACTGCCCACTCATGTTATGTGATTCACTTATGATTAATTTGGTTTCTGTATCACTACTTTTTTACAAGCAGTTTTGTCATGAAAAAAATCACTGTCCCAGTGAATTTTCTTGACTTCCAAATATAAAATAAATGCACAAAAATACATACTTATCTACATGTTTATCTGCAGTCATACCTCTACTCAGATATTGCAATCACCATTCTTTTCTGTTTCGGAGTTCCAACTATTTTCTCTTTGTAGGCCTGCTCTCTACTAGCTTACACAACCCCCCTCAGCAGACTGCTGCTGATATGAACAGATATTTGTGTATAAATAATATTTTATTCCATTTCCAGTTATTTTGTGGTCCCCTTCCCCCCCCCCCCCACTTAGTTTATATACATGCACTTCAGATATTTGGCATTATGAATGGGAACACTTATGTCTACCCTAATGCAGTAGCAGCTGGTGACTTCAAATCAAAGGGGCATGCAGCAGATGGCTGAATGGGAGTCATACCTCTCAACCTGGAAACATCAAAAATCTGGACAAAGGCCCATGAAAAATAGGTACAAATCTGTATGCTGATTAACATAAAATTTGCACACATAATTATGTAACCCCACCCACACCAATGGAATTGTGGGATACCAACTTTCAACCGCAAACTGAAGAACAGACATATGGCCCCAGACCCTGTCGTAAATGGCAACCATTTTTTTTAAATGTATAGCAATAATGTTCACTGGGAAGGGAGAAGATGATAAACCTTAGGATTTTGTTTTTGGTGACTTGCAGTATGTGGGTTTTGTGGTAAAAGTAGGGCATTTAGTGGTAGGCAATATTCTAAATCTTAGCAAAAAAATTACAATTTGCTAGGACCTCCAAAACTCATTCTTCATGGCCTACTGATCAGTGGCGTTGATAGAGTTTGTACCACCCTGGGCTGTCTGAGTTTGCCGCCCTTCCCCACTCACAAAATCATGGTTGAATGCGGCCCCCATACACAGCCCTCCCACCTGCAGCCATTCCAATATCCCATTACTTGGATATTTTGCCCCATTTACTATAAACACTGTAATGTGCATACTGCTTTACTTCTACAATGATTATTTGGATTTTATTTAAAACTTTTATTTTATATTTTATAGCACAAACACCAATAGACATCTGTTAAACAAAGCAATACAGTCTCACAATGAAAATAGACTTAGCATAAAAAAGTATCTGCCCTTGAAACCTACATTCATTGAAACAGCACTGAAACCTATATTCAAAGAAAATGCAAAAGTCATCTAAATAATTCCACATTAAAGATATATGTAACTAATGAAAAGGTTGCTGCTAGCAAACAACTTTATATTTCATTGTTTCATCTAGAAATAAAGCGTCTGTTGCCCTTGAAGAATAAATTGCCTATGTTACATTAAAAAAATGATAAGCTAGTAATATTGTAATAGGGAATGGATGGCAAACATAACAGGTTCATAGTTACTAAGTATCTCCGCCAAAGAGGACATTCTCAGGACTGCAGCATCAATCTCCTTTAAAAGTACAACACAGTACAGTATCAGCAATCCATCTACATACTGTGGGAGAAGAACCCACAGCTTTTGGCATCCGAAGCAAGTCTACTAACTGTTGTGCTACTAACAACACAAACAGACTTGGCCTAAGCAGCACTAAACTTCTCTCCCTCTGAAGAACTATGCAGCACAAGAAATCTGTAAAAAGCCAAAATTTATTGGGGGGACACAAAGGTCCCAAACCAGGGACACATTTTAAACACTGCTTGTATAATCTTAGAAAGTTGCTAGAATAAAATGTTTTGTGTTAACATGCATTTTCTGAAAGACAGGAAGACTAAAACTTAAATGGTTATCATTATTTAGTGAATTCAGTCGTCACTGATTTGCCAGAAAACCACAAATTTGAAGAAGAACAGACCAAAGTATGAGACAAACATTCAGTGAAACTTTGAACAGTTGAGAAACTCCTTGAATCATGAGTTGTGGTATGGGTAGAGAATTTAGGCTCTTGCTCTTTGTACCAAAGGTACAGAGTTTGAGTAATACCTAACTGGGGAATTTTACACACACACACACACACACACACACACACACACACACACACACACACACACACACACACACACACACCTCTCATTGCAGAGCCTGTCCCCTTAATAGCATTCACTAAACATTCATTGCAGAGCCCATCTTGTAATAGAGCCCCTTAATAACATTGTCTAAGTACACTACACTTGCAGAGCATTATACATGTCTATGTCACAGAGTGGTTTGTGGGACTGTTTGTCAATGATGCTACATGTCAGATGGACAGCTTTTAATATGGATGCAATGAACTTGTTAATAGCCCCTTGTCAGGCTGCACGTTATGCGTATTTCCTTCTGTACAAGTATTATTGTATACTTGGAGATTTGCATACTTCTCATTTTATCCCCACAATAAACCTTACAAATTAATTTCACTATAAACACTGGGATTGGAAGTACTTGGTGTATATTTATGGTAAATTAGTACTTATATTTTTGCACTATATAAATGTTAAACTATTTCTGTGTGTGTGTGTGTGTGTGTGTGTGTGTGTGTGTGTGTGTGTGTGTGTGTGTGTGTGTGTGTGTGTGTGTGTGTGTGTGTGTGTGTGTGTGTGCTTGTATGTGTATGTACACAAAATAGATACACAGAAGAAAGATGGAAAAGAGAGATGGTTTTAATTTGAAAAACAAGATTAGGTTTCTCATATACTTTTTCATATAGTGTATTTTATCCATCATGTCTTTGACTGAGTATTGTTATAAATTGACAGGAAATGGAACACAAATGATGCAAGAACACTTATCATCTGTTAACATTATCTGAACTCAAATGCATACTGTGTTTTTCCTTTCTGAAAGTCTGATACTTCCAGAGCAGAAAAATGTAATGGTGGGACTCACTTGAGCACTGACTGTTTCTGATAAAAAACTTTTATTTCAAAATTAGGCTTATCAAAGTTAGACTTTTCTGAAGGCATTTATGACTAGACTTCTGAATTTTGTTGTAGGTTCATGCCACAAAAACAAATTTAACTGGTTAAAACCCAAGAAATCAGGGTAATAAAAGTAAAAGTCAGAACAGATTGATTTCTACTGAAGTATATGCAATGATTGAAACACACACACACACACACACACACACACACACACACACACACACACACACACACACACACACACACACACACACACACACACACACAATATCATGGAAAATTACTGTCTCTTAACATGTACTACAGAAGCATTTCAGCTCATTAAATTAACAAGCAAGTCTCTGGTGAACACCTACCTAGTAAACATAAGAACCTTGCCACACACACCCTAGTAAACATAAACATACACATACACACACACACACCCTAGTAATGTAAACATAAGATCCTTGCGGCATGGCATTTCAGAACAGAGACACAGCAAATTAAATTAGCAAGCAATATAAGAACCTTGCAAATGTACAGCTAGTGTGACAAGTAAAGTTCTTCTTGCAGTGGAAGGAGCATGCACAGACCAAAACTCTCCTTGCAAACAGCCATGGAGATGCACATAGTTCTAGATAGCAAACTCTGTCAGCAGACACACACACACACACCAAACTAGTAAAAGTAAACATAAGAATCTTGTGGCATTTCAGAACAGAGACACAGCAAATTAACAAGGAATATATAGGGAACTCTAGACTTCAGCAGAACTAGTAAACATAAGAACCTTGCCTGGCAAATATACAGCAGTGGTTCAGAACAGAGACACAGCAAATTAACAAGCAATATTATATACAGTAAACTCTGGACTTCAGCAGAACTAGGTAAACATAAGAACCTTGTCTTGCAAATGTACAGCAGCGGAAGGAACACTCACAGACCAGACTGCAAAACTCTCCTTGCAAATGGCAGAATAGAGATGCACACCCACTGTACGGAAATAAACAGTTAGAAGTCAGTGTCAAACAGTTAGTACAGACCCCCTCCATCCCTCAGGAAATTCCAACAGGCTGGCAGTATGCTCAGGAAGGTGATGTCATTGCGTGCACCCCATATGTGTGATGATATCAGCAACAAAAATGTTGAAGAAACTCCCGGGAAATTCGGAAATTAAAGGGGGCACCCGGGAATTCGTGACACCCCATTATTTTGACCTCAAACTGTTAAAAACTGAGGAATTTGGTACAGTTGAGAGGTCTGATGAGAGTGACCAACTAGAAGGGGGTATGGTCAACCACAAAGGGGCAGAGCTATGTTACAGTGGGATCAACGCTGACCACGCTTACCAACTTACATAAAATAAGTGCTCAGTTACTATTGCACATGATGAATAGTCTAGCAACATATTAGAAACATTTTTATACATGAACAGATATGAAATAACATACATTAAGAATTACTCAAAAACGTGCTAATTATTTTACATTTATCTTAACGTACAGACAGAAAAGTATTATAGTTTTGCAAAGCTGGAATTACAGCAATAGTAAACAGCTTGGCCATTTGTTTCATTCACACACATAGCCCCAGTCTTCATTGCCTACCTCACCTACAGTATCTGATTTGATCTTGTGAGGTTAAAAACAAAAACAACAGCAACAAAAGAGGACACTGTCATTAACGTAGTCCTTTTTTACACATAAACGATACTCAGAATTCAGAGCTTGTGATTTATCTTCCTTCACTCAATGCACATTACTCTTGCAAAGCAAGTCAGAACTGTAGTCATTTCATTCACACATAGGCATTGCCCCCATCCCAACTGCCTACCCAGAGAATCTGCATTGAGCCTACAAAGTTTAAAATAATGAAAATAAAAGACCACAGTTATATAACTATATTTCTTTCATATCACATAACCAAGAACTTGCACGTGATCTTACTTCATTTCACCCATACACACTTTACTCATGCAAGAATAGAGTTTGTTTCACCAACAAAACATTGACAAACCATCCTAATGTATCTTGACTAACCCTGCAAAAAGATTTTAGGTTAAAAAAAAAACACATTATCCACAAATGGACCCTCAGAACACACTGCATACCTAGTATTTCTTTAACTTCTTTTAGGATATTATATTAAAAAAAGAAAGCCATCAACAGCCCCCAAAACACAAAGACCACTAGCATCTGGTTGACCCTGCCAATGTATTATATTAAAAAAAGAAAATTATCAACAGCCCCCAAAACACATTGCCTCCCTACTATCTGGTTAACCCTGCCAGGATATTATATTAAAAAAATTAAAAACAGAATGTCATCAACAGCCCCCAAAACACGTATACCACCTACTGGTATTTGATTGACCCTGCCAGGAAAAAATGTAGAAAGTATCTGGTTGGCCCTGCCAAAAGAAAAAAAAAATCAGTCACAACTTAATTAATGATTTTTTTAAAGAGGGAGTTAATTTAAAAAAAGAAAAAAACTTCCTTGCCAAGAAATCCTTAGCTTCTCTTACTTACCTAACAAGTAATCCAAATTATGGACAAATTTCAATAATCCACCAAGTTTTTTTTCCTGCTCTCTCGATTGTCCATCTCTGTTGTTGTCTCCCTTGCAAATTAACTGTTAAAGTGCAGGAAGAGAGCACAAGAGCAACAGGACTAATCAGCAGCCATGTCACATACTCAGATTAAGTGATGTGGCTGCTGACTTAACAGTCCAGTCAGATTCTAATCTACTGCTGTTAAAACTGCAATGACTTCTGGGCATCTTCATTGATGCCTGTAGTCTTCCCAATCCGGACTGTTTTGAAAACAAACTGGCAACAAGAAAAATATTTTTCCTTTTTTTTAAAGTGGAACTAAAGCACGCATGGGTGCAGCTCCGAGTTCCGTGAAACATTGCATCTTTAATTTTATACACTAGTTGGAGCTGGAGCCCAGCAGTCCAATACCATGAGCTGCCTCTGCTCTACTGAGAACTCATGACAGTGCAGACTGGCAAAATATTGTTTATCCTTAGAGGGCTAGGGGTTAAAATCCAGAGCCAAGGTTGACCCTTTCAGGCTTCCATCCCAGTATTTCACTCCTTGAATATTGATAACTGCTCTGGCTGAATAGCATGGACACCTCTAGTAACCACTAGGGTTTGTAACTTTGTTGGTAGCAGTGTGCACTGTTTCTGCCAGAAATGCTCCATGAAATATGGAATTACACAGAACATGGCTGTTTTCACATTTATATAGCTGTACAGTGAAACAGCTATAGAACATTAGATTGGTTTCCACAAGTGAATGAATGAGTGAGAGTGGCTCTTGAAAGCAGAAACAAAGACATTATGTGAACACATGCTGTAAGAGGATCTGCCCATTTGTAGAGGCAATCCTGTCTTATGACAGCACTGAACACATATTCAAGTTCAGCAACAGGAAGGCCATCTTATTTTAGTGGTGCAAGTTTTATAACATCTTGTGGAGAAGGTGAATGAAGGATTAGGTTCTGTGAAATCTCAGGAAGGGACCAATCACTTGGTGAAGTCTCCAGTCAGCAGAGTGCATTTTTATCATCACTGTATTATGTGACATAACAAGAAATAAGTTAATGTTGTCAAGTTACCTACTTATATTGTTACCAGCACTTAAAATAGTCGAACAAATAAACAAGTTATGACTGGGACTTCAACAGTTTGGTATCATTACTATAAAGCTATATGTTGTTTGGTTTTAGATGAGACATTTGTAGAATCCTACATACCAAATCAATCAATGAATCAAACATACTGTAGGCTGTGTATCAATGCCTCTGTAAATGTAATATGGCAAACATGAAACAATAATAAAAATGTTTAGCTTGTCTTGATTTTTAATGCAAGCTCAGTGACTGCAACATATAGATTGATTTCTAAGATGTGTCTAGTTCTTTATTAGCCCAGTAATTCTTTCTGACTTAGTTTGCAGAGCTTATGGCTGAAGACTATTAATAAATACTTCCCCACCCAAACTAGTAGTTAAGCCTCATAAGTCCAATTGCCCGTTATGCAACAAGATTTTGTTTACAGGGTGACCCCTCCTATTTTTACTGGAATTACCCCTGCATTCATAAAGTGTGTGTGTGTGTGTGTGTGTGTGTGTGTGTGTGTGTGTGTGTGTGTGTGTGTGTGTGTGTGTGTCTGTATTTTACTCAGGATCCATGCTTAGGGCATTCTGATAGGCAATGACTATGCTACATTTTGCATTATCATGGGATCTCAATGACTGTTTATACCACTGGTTACTCTTAACTAATCTTTGATTTATTACCAAAAAGGTTAAATTTAATTTACTCAGTAGGACATAGACAATGGAATACCCACGGTGGTGGTGCTGCGGTAGCGTTGTCACCTCACAGTCAGACGCTGTCCGGTTCGATTCTCAGCTAGAGCGTCTTCTGCGTGGAGACATGCGTGAATGGGCATACCTTCGTTGAAGGTTGTGCATCAGGGCTGGTAACTCGGCACGTAAAAATCCACTACTAATCATTAGCGGACCGGAGTTCTGCTGTGGCGACCCCTAACTGGGAAAAGCCGAAAGACACAACAACAACAACATAGACAATGGAATGTGTATCCAGAAAATGGATTAAAAACTGAAAATGACTACTAGTACTAAACAAAAGAAATATTCTCATCTGCCACAGACACAAACACATTCATGGACACACACATACACATGCGTGCACACACACACACACACACACACACACACACACACACACACACACACACACACACACACTGAAGTAGTTCTCATCTAGTACATGGTAGTTGGATATAAATCATAATATTACCATGGAATGCAGGATGTCCAATCTGTACTCCATGAATACTGGGCAGCAGAAAGATACATATGCATGTCATACATACATTTTCCATGATGGCACTATAAGGAAGGAAAGATTGGTAATTCAAGATTTTCAGGATTTGAAATGGGTTCTACTTACACTTTCATTTTTTCAGAGACCAACAAATCACAAAAGTGTTTTCTGACTTAGCACAGACTATGCCACATGACAGACTTATGTCACTAGAATTAGCTAAGGACACAAATAGTAGGCTACCTGAGTCAAATTCTGAGTCATAACTACATAGTAATAACAGTGAAAACACTTTCAACCAGAGGAAAATGAGATCATAGGCTCATGTCACTGAAATAAGATAAGAGGTCAAAATGCCAACAGTTAGAGTGCCACTATGCAAATCCTCCCCTACAACTCCTTCTACTGCAAGGGCTTCATCTGCTTGCATGGACATTATTTTGACAGATGTACTTTCCAATGTATCCACCTTAGCAATGTTTCAGTATCATGATTCCCATCTCACTTATCTTGTTACTTATTTGATTTTGCAATCGCATTATTGGGCTCTAAGTGCAGTTTTTCATTTTCTATTCTGTTTTAGAAACATTTGGTTGGGTGAAAGGGCATTGCTTAACTAATTCAGCAGACCCTGCATGTGATCAAAAAGCAAATGCTGTCTGGAGGTTTTTGTTTTTTTGAAAAGCACTAGTTTTTCAAAGTTAATCACAAGGTTAAGCAAGATCTGAAACTCTGTGTCCAAGAAACATATGACAACACAAAAGCCTAACTGGGGCATTAGTATAAACCGATCACCGAGTCAAATCAGTCTTATTTTTGGCAAAACTAAAGTCTGACAAATGATGAAGTAAAAACATGCAAACAACATGGAAGTTCATAATACAGTTTTTTGTTGCTGTTGGTGGTGGGGGTCTAGGTTTTATATGATGGCTTAATCCAATACTTTTTGCATTTCAGCTGAATATCTCTCAGACAAGAGGCACAAGACAAAAAAAAAAAACAGCATATGTTAGGAGATATGATTTTACCTTACCTTTCTAACTTCAGTTCTAACTTAGCCTAGTATTGTTGGCATAATTTCTCAGAAGATCATAGCTATGAAATGTTAACAAGCTACTTCATGTAGTCCAAAGTTTGATTCCCTCAGCCTCCATTTGACTACAGTGTGACTGTGAGTAATTGATTATGGTCTCTCAGCTGTCCATGTTGTTCTGATAGCATGAGACATTAAACACTTACATTCCTAAAAAAAGAGTTAAACAAATGAATCCCACTTTTAACACTCACTCATATCTAAAATGCAGCTCCTGCATTAAATATTAAAGATGAATAGTCTTAAAACTGATAAAATTCCTACAACAGAATGCACCTTTCCAAACCATTCTTAGTCATATCAAACACTAATGATTCTCTGCAGTAAATCTCAAATTAAATACATCTGGAAGATCCAGCTGAGTTGTAATCTCTGAGTCTGGATTACATTATTTACTTATACCCTAATCACAGAACACTGCTGTGGTTATGGTTGAATTTAACTCTGTCCTCCTACTTTACTACCTTTTCATCTAATTATTTTATTATAGTCATACAAACATGCATTTCCACTTAACAGAGACTAAATATACTTTATACGAACATTCATGGTAGCAGAGACTAAATATACTTTATCCGAACATTTGTGGTGGCCCTCTTATCTCACAGTTCACCACCTGGTGCAAAACTATAGTAAAATTACATTAGACTGTTCTAAAACTCTAGCAATACTTCTCACCTGCCTTTGTATTGCTAATGCATGCTAATTATGCTTCGCACACATTGTTATGTTCTTTATTTATCTTTCACTACTGTGATACAATTTCTTATGTGAGGTGCCTGACTGCAATACTGACTGAAAATATATGTGTATATGTGATTAACTATGGAAATGTTGAACTTGCATTAGTTGCTACATTTTGTAAGAACAAGTGCCTGTTTTTAGGGGAAACCTGGACTTCTGTAGATTAATTTATTAATTCTGAGTCACACATTAGACAGACAAAAATAGAAAGAATGAAGCCCAAGACTACAGAATAACATTCATTATGAGCATATATTCTTTATCCACTTTGCATAACAGGCTTGTAGGACATGGCTGAAAAATGGTTATGTGTCTGTCTCTTCCACCTGGTTAACAATTGAACAAACAATAAAATAAAGAAAAGGTCAGCATGCAGAAAGCCTGTTGTGATGTCCCTGCTCTGGGCTAGTAATCAAAGAGCCTCAATGCTCACAACAGCCAATGGTGAGGAACATTCACTTGCAGCAAAGATAGATATACATCGTTTTTCCAGATGCAGATCTCTGCACTAAGCACAAATTCCCTTGAGAGTACACAGGGAACACACTCCATCCTGGGGCTGAGTTTCCATCTCTCTCTCCAGGCCCAAATAAGACTCCCCACTGACACAGCTGAAGATTAGTGTCTTCGGCTGAGTATTCCAAGCTGAGTCCTTCACCACTCGTTCTGTGAAATAAGTGCTCTGTGCCCCTTCCCCAAGTAGCTGATACACACACACCATTTGAGATTTGATTTTCACACAAACGGACATGCATACACACACACACACACACACACACACACACACACACACACACACACACACACACACACACACACACACGGGGAAAGGCTGGCATCATACCTCTCAACTTCTTAGAGCAAAAAAGCTGCGCAAAGACTAAATGATGGGGGGACAAATAGGGGCACATTTTAACTATTGCTCTTACAAGCTTAGAACATTGATAGAATAATAGGTTTTGCATTAGCATGAATTTTCTGAAGGATGTGGAGTCTTAAACTCAAATATTTGTCATTATTTAATTACTTCAATCCTCAGCTATTTACCAGAAAGGTGCAGATTTTAGGAGGAACACACCAAAAATATGAGGCAAAACTCTGGACATTCTGCAAAAATCTGGACAGTTGAGAGGTATGGCTGGCATGGATTTACTAGCTACACCCCCCTCTGCCCAGACTATAAGGTAGATAATGCCAACAAAACACTCCAGCTTCTCTAAGGCTCTTACCAGAGTATCCAATTATACTTAGTAAAATTAATACTAATACGAATGGTAGTGTTTGATCAATGCAGCAAGGTTTTCAGGAGTGTCCACAGCATCACCAAATTAATATAAGTACTCTAAAAGGTTAAAATATTCTCTAGATGACCAGCCACAATGGAAAGTTTATTTAATAATAAGTAATAAAAGAACATGAAAATACTAAATATATATTTACAATAATCACCAGAGTTTCAATCACAGGAAATACTAAAAATAACACAGATGGAAAGGTTCATGGAGATACAGAAAAACAACACTTAACTAATCTCACTATATTTTCCTGACTGATATAAAGCATTACTGCCCCCTAGTTCACTTACTAGAGTAAGGCAAAAATTAAGTGGGTGAGTGATCCTTCTTTGTCAGGTTTCAAAAACAGCACTGAAACTTCTGTCTCATCTAGTATTAAAGCATCATTTCAGTGCTGGCATACATAATTAAATCACACACATCTGGTCGTCTGACTTCTGGTTCCTAAATCCCCCTCCTTTGCCAGAAAATGAACCAGAATCTAGCACATATGAGTCATAATACATACATATATAGCTTTGCTAAGATGTGTTATAGCATCTGGAAGCTAAAAAACATTTCAAAAATGTCCACCCTTCCAGGGTAACAATTAGTTCACCCCTAAGGACAACACAGTAGGCTTCCCATCCTTGTTTTTTCACAAGACATTTTGTCTCTGGCTGCAATCAGAACTGTAAGATCCAATCTTTATGGTCTAAACCAAGTAATTTAATTTCAGATTATTTTTTAAAGTCAGCTGGACTGAGATTAACCTCTTATCTTCCAGTATCTTCTGTTACAATATATTCATTTCAACAGTTACAATACAGTCTGACATACAGGTATATTCTGTCCAGTAAGACCCACTTTGGTACATTTTTAACACAGCAGCTTTACAAATAAATTTTTCAACACAAGGATCTGTAAAAATCAGCTTGCTATACAAATGACATATAATTCTTTACAAAACTTCAGTTAGCTATGCTGGCATATGTTACATACCCACTACCCTACTTCTCCTGGCATAGCTGGCACTACCTCACATCATCACATCTCTGCCCCCTTTAAAGACTCAAGCTAATTTTTCCAGTGACCCTGGAGAAACATTGCTTGAGAGAAATGAGTCTGTCTGGGAACACATTGACCCATACCCTGTCTTGAGATTCCATCTGCATTGACATTGCTGACCTGTCTCCTGGTACTAGGTTTCACCGTGAACATGTCTCCAAACCCTGCTCGGATTTCTCAAACCTGGGTAGGGGATAGCTGCTGAGACATTGCTATCCCTCTCACTGAGGTGTCAATCTGAGCCTCACTGAAGAGATCAGTCACCAGAGCCCCCTTAGACTCCTCCTGTCACCCACTGCAAATACTTAGCACAAGGGCCTCCCTATCAAGGTTAGGCTTCATCATGTTAACATGGTACAGTTTGTGCCTCTGCCTGTGGCCTAGAAATTCTACCATGTAGTTAACATTACTGACCTTCCTTACCACTTTTAAGGGTCCTTCCCAAGCTGTCTACAGCTTTTTGTGTCTGACAGGAATGAGCATCATAACCTGCTGTCCCACAGCATGCTCTCAGGCTTGAGCATTCCTGTCATACCAGACCTTCTTCTGCTGTTGGGCTCCTGCCAGATTCTCCTGGGCCAAACCCATGAACTCCCTAAGCCTTGTCCTGAGGTTTAGGACATATGACACAATAGACTCCTATGTGGGATTCACACTCACCTTCCCACACATCATGAATCAAATCTAAAGGCCCCCTCACCCTATGTCCATTCAACAACTCAAAGGGTGAAAAACCTGTGGATTCCTGTCATACCTCTCTGTGTGCAAACAGCAGATGGTGCAAATATTTATCCCACTCTCTTTTAAACTGGTCTACAAATGCCTGCAGCACGATCTATAGTGTAGAGCTTAACCTCCCCACAAGACCATTAGTCTGGGGGTGGTAGGGGATGGTCTTTAGGTGCTTCACCCCACAGTGCTCCCACAGACAAGTCAGCAGGTCTGCTATGAAATTGGTACCTCTGTCAGTCAGTATTTCTCTTGGGAAACCTACCCTGCTGAAAATCTCTAATAAAGCATTTGCCACCTTCTCTGCCTCGATGGAAGACAGAGCCACCACCTCAGGGTATCTAACATAATCTACTACCACCAGCATATACTTCTTCCCTGTGGAACCTGGGGTAATCAGAGGTCCCACTATATCCCTAGCTACCCTCTGAAATGGCTCCTGAATAACAGGCAAAGGCATCCAAGCAGCTTTGACTGTGTCTCCTGCCTTTCCTACTTTTTAGCATGCTCACAGGTCCTGCAGTACCTTGTTACATCCCTTGCAATCCCAGGCTAATAAAAGTTCTGCATAATACGTCTCTTGGTATGCTTTATGCCCATATGACCTGCAAAGAAAATGTCATGGGCTATGACTAGAAATGCCAGGTGGTAGGCTCTAGGCACTACCAGCTGCTGTATTATCTCACCCTCTAGCCTTCCCTTAGGGGTCCACTCTCTATACAGAAACCCTTTGCTCCAGTATATAGAATCCCCCTCTTCCTTGAGAATCAGGTGCCTCCCTAGCTACTTCCCTGAAGACTCTTAATGTATGGTCTGAGAGCTGAGCCTGTCTCAACGCTACCTTTATAAACCTACCCAGTTCTCCTTCCACAGGAAGTCTGGTATCCTCTGACAGCAGTGCCTCACTGTCAGCCTGGGTACTACCACTCACCTCTGCCCTTGCAGTCACTCTGACCAAGAGAACATCAGTACCTACCATCAGCTGTGGCTTACCTTCAGAGTCACTGCTGCAGCGTAGATCCCTCCCTGATATAGCCACCTCATCAGCCTTGGCTTCAAATGCGGTGTCTGTCTGGATCTCCCCCAAGCTACCAGCCCCACATGCCTTTCTCCAAGCCTGACTGTATGTAACTATTGCACACAAGGTACTGCATTATCAAAATCATTCCCTAATAGGACATCTGCAGGGATATCCTCAAACACATCTACTTATTTGCTTCCTTTTTCACATCCCAGTCAAGGTGAACCCTGGCCAAAGGAATTTGGAATGGAGTCCCTCCTAAAGATCTGACTGGAGTGGATTGTCCACGCAAGTACTGCTCCTCTTTAACCACTGCAGGCTTCACAATAGTTATGTCAGAGGCTATGTCTCTCTTAGCAGTGGCCTGTTTTCCATCCACTAAGATAGGATATAAACTCTGATAATAGTCTGGTACCCCTGTTGTCTCCAGACAACTTCCCACTGTCATATTGTTATTCCCACTTGCTGGCTTCCCTACCTTTTGTTCACCATCTTGCTTCTGTGGACATCTGTATGCTACATGGTCCTACTGATTACATTTAAAACATCTAACCCTTGATCCTGGCCATGTACCTGAGCTAGTGGCTTCCCCTGTTACTGTTGGACTCTGTTGGGGTGGTTTTGGCTGCCCACCATCGTTTCCCTTATAGCAATGTGCAGCACTGGGTATCCCCTTCTTGTGCAGTGATGCCCTGCTTGCTAAGTAGAGATACCCTTTTTCTCCAGCTCATCTGCAGAGTTACACTCCCAGTCTACCAACCAGATTCTCAAGTCCTCAGAAAAAGTGCTAAGGGCTTGTTACCTCACCAAAAGGTCTGTCAGCCTTTCAAAGGTGGTGACCTGACAACCACTCACCCACCTATGAAAATAAGTGCTTAACTCAGCAATATAATCACATAAACTTTCATCTGCTTGCATCTTTGCTCATGGAAATTTTTTCTGTATGCTTCAGGTGTTAACTTAATACACTCCAATAAACATTTCTTAACTTTACCATAGTTGAAATAATCAGTATCAGATAAGTTAGAAACAGCAGTTACAGCTTTATCATGGAGTGAGGGGGTCAGAAGCCATACCCAGGGCACTTGGTCAACATTATACTGTTTACATACTCTTTCAAATATATGAATAAAACTATCAAAATGATCACCCTCTGTAAACTGTGGAAGAAATTTACTGACGTTTATTGCCTCTAGGGTTCAGTTATTCCCTTCCCCATTATCTCCATGAGCCTGGCAAAGAGTTAGCATCTCCCTCTTTTGTTGACACTGCTTCTCATTTTCTTCAGCCTCCAAATGCCACAATCTCACATTTTCTTCAGTCTCCAAATGCTGCAGTCCCTCTGGTGGTTGTAATTCCAAATATTTGGCCTCCAGTTCAAGTCTCTTGACAGATTTTTAAATCCTCTGAGGAAAAGGTGAACTGCCCTGTTTATGAGGGCTGAAAACCCCCATCACCAAACTGGGTTATCCTCTTGGTTACTAGTCTTGGCAACAGCTGTGACTATGGCTGAAATTATTTCCTCTTTATCAGGTGGGGATGCACCAGTCCTTTGGCTTCGCTCACCTTGACCAACTGGTTCTTTGTCAGCTTGTCATAATCCTCTGCTGACATCTTTGCCTGCTTTCTCTGACTAAACTAAACTAACAAAAATAAATAAAACAGTTGTGAAAATGAAACTGTATGTTTACCTTATGGCTGTTGAGAGTACACACACCTTCAGTGACAACTGCCTATAGGCTGCAGAAGTTCAATTAATATGCACACCACTGCTCACTAATACGTGATGTCCTTGCTCTGGGCCAGTAATCAAGAAGCCTCAATCCTCACCACAGACACTGGTGAGGGACATTTACTTGGAACAAAGATAGATACACGCAGTCTTTCCAGATGCAGCTCTCTGCACCAAGCACAATTGCCCTTAACAGCTCACAGGAAACACACTCCATCCTGGGGCTGAGTTTTCCTCTTTCTCTCCAGGCCCAAATAAGACTTCCCGCTGATACAGCTGTAGAGTTTAATCCTCAGCTAAGTATTCCAAGCCAAGTCCTCCACCACTCTCTGTATGAAACCAGGGTTCTGTATCCCTGCTCCAAGTAGCTGACATTTGCATTCTTTGAGATTTTCACACACACACACACACACACACACACACACACACACACACACACACACACACACACACACACACACACACACACACACACACACACACACACACACACACCAGGGAAAGGCTGGCATGGATTTACTAGCTATGATCCCTCTGCCCAGACTATAAGCTAGATACTGCCACCAGAAAACTTCAAAGCCAGCTACTCTAAAGCTCTTACCAGGGCATCCAATTATACTTACTAAAATTAATACTAATATGAATGGTAGTGTTTAACAAATGCAGCAAGGCTTTCAGGAATGGCCACAGTGTTACTAAATAAATATAAGTATTCTCAAAGGTTAAAATATTCTCTAGAAGATCAGCCACAATGGAAGTTTAAATATATTTAATAATAAGTAATAAAAGAACATGAAAATGCTAAATATCTATTTACAGTAAACACCAGAGTTTCAGTCACAGGAAATATTAAAAATAACACAGATGAAACGGTTCACACAGATATAGAAAAACAATACTTAACTAATCTCACTATATTTTTTCAGACTGATCTAAACAATTATTGTCCCCTAGTTCACTTACTAGAGCAAAGCAAGATGAAGTGGGTGAGTGATCCTTCTTTGTCAGGTTTCAAAAAAAGACTGCACTGAGACTTCTGTCTCATGTAGTATTAAAGCATCATTCTAGTGCTGGCTTACAGAATGACATCACACACATCTAACTTCTGGTTCCTGCACTACCCCCCTTTACTAGAAACTAAACCACAATCTAGCACATATGTGCCATAATACATACACATAGAACTTTGCTAAGATGTGTTATAGCATCTGGAAGCTATAAAACCATTTCAAAAACTTCCACCCTTCCACGGTAGAAATTAATTCACACCTAAGGACGATACAGTAGGATTCCTAGTCCTGGTTTTCACAGACATTTTGTCTCTGGCTGCAATCAGAACTGTAAGATGCAATCATTATGGCCTAAACCAGGTAATTTAATTACAGACTATTTTTCAAAGTTAGCCGGACTGAGATTAACCTCTTCTCTTCCAGTATCCTCTGTTAAAATATATTAATTTCAACAGTTACAATACAGTCTGACATACAGATGTATTTCTTTTATGTCCAGAAGGACCCATCTGTTGGAACATTTTAACACAGCAGCTTTACAAATACAATTTTCAACACAAGCATATGTACAAATCAGCTTGATATAGAAATGACATATAATTCTTTACAAAACTCTAGTTAGCTGTGTTGGTATATGCTATACATCCATTGCCCTACTTCTCCTGGCATAGTTGGCAATACCTCACATCATTACATCAGTACACGACAGAGCATTACATCCAAAAGCAGTGGAGGATCTTTTTCAATTTCCTTTGGAAAAATCCTGTGTAATGCATTCATACCATCCTCATATCAGTGTTATCCCACCAATGATGACACAAGATATTTCATAGAAAGCAGATACTCTAGGGCCCAGAGGTCTCTAGATAGGATGCCATTGTTTTAGGGCATTGTAGAAATATCCTTAATAAGAGAGTATTGTACTGTCAAAGCCTTTGGCTATTCTGCAGTTGTCTTATGTTCAGTTTGGCTTATTTTTTATATAGGTGGACCGGGGCATATGTCTCCATTTTTAGTCTTAGCTTTGCTGTACACTACTGTACAATGTATATAATTATGTGTATTATATAAAATATGCAATGTTTAAATTGTATGAAAATTATAATTTCAGTGTGTTATATTACAGTTAACTCCATACAGAGACTGACTTCATCCATGATAGCAGATAGCAAGTCTAACAATGAACACAGACTTATAAATGTTGTTTAAATGCTTATGTTTATTATTTGTGTAACTTGATGTTGGATGTTTTCTGGTTGAGATTTTGCTAAGGTGTATTACATTCAAGGTAATTTCTAACCTGGGCATTTGCAATTGCGTTTTAAAAGTTTTTCGAAAATTTCTTTGAACAGCTGGGTGTTAAATGCTCTTTTAAAGGATGGTAAGGTTGAATTTGTGTGATATTTGAAGGGATAGAGTTCCATCTCTTTGGTCTTGTTACTGAGAAGATCTTCACTGTTAATGATGGTTGGTATTGTGGTATGAAATGGAGGAACGTAGTGAGCTGGTATGGTTTTGTTGGATAAAGGTAGGTGCAAGAGATGGCCATTGCTTAAGATTCATTCACTTGTAAATGATGGCCACTGAAGTTTTTTTTTTTCAAGAGGTCTGCAGATTTTTCATGGTTGGATACCTTATAGGAATAGCCATTCCATGTGAAACAGAGATCATGGGGAAATAGCATTCTAAAATGTACGTGTTTTGCTAATAATTCCTATGCTGGGTGGAGGAGGGCATTAGTTAATGATCCTGCTCATATTATGCAGGCATATCTTCTGACAGGGAGATAACGGTATTCTTACATATCAAGTTTTTTTTTTTTTTTTGCTTTGCACTTGGCACCTTATTCTTGAGTTGTTGTTGTTGCCTAAGGGGTCTATGGACACTTTACACCCTGTGGTTCCAAGGGATTATGACCATCTGCTAATTCCATAATTTCACTGACCACATACCATGTTTATTACTATGATGAGTGAACTGCTGTGGTTTCATGTAGGGCCTGGCCCAACAACTTGGGTGACTCTTGTCTGTGGTGGTTATGATAGAATGAATTATGAATTCTGTGGAATGAGTGTTTATGTGTTGCTGAAGTTTGGCTGTAGTACAAAAGCATTTACAGTGTCATACCTGGGAAGTCTTTATAGTTTTGTCAGTTATATTTTTAGCTCCTCTGTAAATGATGGCTTTGTGTTGCCCTGCTGTGTGTGGGTGTAGTATTCCTTTGGGTACTGGGTGTAGTGTTCCTTTGGGTACAAGCAAACAATCTGTCTGAGAAGATTCCTCTAGTTGTACTAAGTAGTTTGCACCTCTCACATGTGGATTCATTTTGTGGTAGCAGAAAATGGTTTTGTGCAATCATATAACAGTTTGTACACTGCGTCAAACTAGTGACAGATGAGGCAAAGGCAGACAGAAGTGCCATGGTTGAAGTAGAAATGCCTGATGGTATACGGTTTGTGAGATAATGGAAAGTACAGTTGTGTAAGTAAACTTACCAAAATAGTAGATGTTAGAATAAATTACTGTTGCATTAGCCTAAGCTGTCTGGGTTATATCCTGCCAAGGCTCTGATGGCCAGCCAAGACTCAAAGCTTTAGGTTGCCTTCCATTTTTCCATATGTGTGAGGAGGCACTAACATGTGCTGGTATAAAGGAAGATGCATGAGCTCCAATTTCAGAGCTTTCTTGCCTCTTATGAAAGGGAAGCTAGAGCCCAAAAATACAATTTACGTGCAAGGAAAAAGGGGAAAAGAACAGGGAAATGGAGAACGTTGTGCTGGCAGAGAGATAAAGTAGAAGAAAAAGTACTAATAAAAAACAGCACAAGAAAGTCAAGTAGGTGAGGGGGCATATGGGAGCCTGTTAATACTGCAATAATGATTGAGTCAAACATCTACTGTTATGGTAGGTTTACTTGCACAACTGTATTATGTTCATCATTAGATCCCTGTTGCAGTAGCCAAAGCTATATAGGATGATTACCAAAGTTTAAATAACCAGGCAGAATGATGTGTCAGAACCCAGGATCCCATGTAGAATAATTCAAGCAAAACCTACTCTTGATCTGGAGAAGGAATCAGTTTGCTAATGGTAAGTGAAAGTGTGTACAGATAACTACGTTGCCTCCTAAAGAGTACTTCTAAAGTCCACCCCTTTCCAAAAAGCTCTAGAAACAGCCTTAGCCCTGGTAGAATGGGCTTTGACTTTGAAGGGAAGGGGCTTCCCATGATAAGAATAACAAAAATGGATAACATGGGATAATTATTTGGAAAGAGTATTCTTTGATACTGATTGTCCCTGTTTCTTGCTTTAGTATTTAATGAACAGCTGATTGGAATTTTTGAAGTCCCTTCGTCCTGTCAATGTATTATCTGTGTTGTCTGTGGACATCCAGAATATGCAAGTTTTTCTTCCCCTTATGCAGTACCATTGTCGCCTCACAGCAAGAGGTTCTCCCGTTCGATTCTCGGCTGGAGCGCCTTCTGTGTGGAGTCTGCATGTCCTCCCCATGGTCAAGTGGTATTCAAAAGACATACATGAATGGGCGTGCCTTCGTTGAAGGTTGGGCGTTGGGCTGGCACCCCAGCACCATAAAAATCTACTGCCAATCATTAGCAGACCGGAGTTCTGCTGTGGTGACCCCTAACCGGGAAAAACTGAAAGAAGAACATTGTTTTGTCTCAGAAAAGAACAAAAATAGATGAATAAATTAATTTAGAGTGAATTCTGATATTACTTTTGGCATGAATGAAGGGCTGGTTCTTTAGGGATACCCTATCCTTATGAAAGTGAGATGAGAATGATGTACCATAAGAGTTTACAAATGAGACACTCTCCTAACCAGGAGCAGAGCAGTAAGTAACACTGTTTTGCATATTAGCCTGATAAATTGGTTTGAAATGAAAAAGTGAACATCTTTCGACTACAAAGTTAAGATCCTAAGGAGGAGTCATCTACTTTCTTGGTGTACAGGTATGTAGTACCCCTTTCAAAAACTGTTTTAATTGAGATAAAGAAGAAAGGAAGGGAATCATAGGGCAGACAGACAGAAATGACCAAAATATGAATCTTAAAAGATGAATAAGAATCACCACATTTCAGCAATTCACACAGATATTGGAGCTTCTGTGTTTTTAAAGCTTCTGGTTCTGTTTAAGGCACCAACCAGAAAATCTCCTTCCAATTGTCCAAATAAGATTTTCTAATAGCAAGTTTATTAGCTACACATCTTCTAAAAATACATCTTGAAATTGATCTAAATTTTATTATCTAGCCTGTCACATGAAGAATTGTTAGGTTGGGGTGAATCAGAGATCCATTTTTTCATGTGAATGTATCCATTATGTGGAGAATTTTGTGGTAATTGTACCAGGCCATTTTGAAAAGAAGGGAGAACCACTGTTGTCTGGGCCAAAAAAGAGTTACCATTATTACCTTTGGAGAGACCTTTTAGTTATTTAAAAGAATTCTGGTAATCTGGTGTAATGGGGAGAAGTCATATAGGAACTTTCCAGACCATGGGTATTAGAAGGCATCTGCCTTCCAGTCCTTTTTGCAGAACTTTTTCAACTCTTTATTGAGAGAGGGGATTGGGAGGGTGGCCTAATGGTTAAGGTGTTTGCCTTGCAAGCACAAGGAGCAGGGTTTGAGTCTCACAAGGGATAATTGGCTAGGCTTAAAATCGCTCGCAAGGGCAATTAGCTTAGTACTAATCTATGAACCTATGAACCTTTGATTTGAATGGAGGCAAACAGATTTACTTAGGGACTTACTCACAGGTAGTTAATGTCCTGGAAGATACATATGTGTAATATCCATTCATGGGGGTCTGCTCTGATCCTGCTCAAACTGTCTGCCACAGTATTCTGCTCTGATGGAATGTAAGTTGGCTGGAGAGACAGGTTGTGTTGTTCTGCAAATTTTCAGGCTATTGTGGGTAGTCTGCTTAGGGAATATGACCCGGTTCCTCCTTGCCTGGTTATATATCACATGACACTTGTGTTGTCTGATTAGCAGAAGAGGTCCTGGAACTGACAAATGGTTCAGGGCTTTGAGTGCATTTACTAATGCCATCATTTTTTTTTATAATTATGTGCATCCTTTTGAGATTATGTCCCAAAGACCATGTACCTTGATTCCTTTGGCTACAGCCCCCAGGCAAAGTCTGACGCATTCAAAGTTACTCTTCTTTGTCCACATACCTATGAAATTTGCTGTGCATGGTCTGTACTGTTAAAATGTTGCTAAGGCCTGACCTTTCCTGTATTCATCAGTTCAATGCTCCCCCTCCAGTCCCTTAAAAGCATTCTGACAGACTTCCTAGCCAAAATGTGGCACTGTTTCTGCTCAACCCCAGGATAAACTATATCCTTAAATAGGAAAAAGTACCTGTTCATGTTGTACACCTCCTTTAGGAACAAGTACCTGTTCATGTTGTATGCCTCCTTTAGGAACAAGCACCTGTTCATGTTATACGCCTCCTTTAGGAACATGTACCTGTTCATTTTGTACGCCTCCTTTAGGAACAAGTATCGGTTCATGTTGTGCACCTCCTTTAGGAACAAGTACCTGTTCATGTTGTACGCCTCCTTTAGGAACAAGTACCTGTTCATGTTGTACACCTCCTTTAGGAACAAGTACCTGTTCATGTTGTACGCCTCCTTTAGCAACATGTACCTGTTCATGTTGTACGCCTCCTTTAGGAATAAGTACCTGTTCATCCTTTACACCTCCCTACTCTTCCTTCTTCACTCACCTCACTTTATAAATAATAAAGAACTGAAATGGATTTTAAGACTGGCTGCCCATATACCCCCTGGCATCAACAGCCAGATCTCTATCAAACCTGTTCTAGAAGCTAGATAAGTTATATGTATTATTGTATCCTCTCATCTTAGTTATTCATTTATTTACTCAAATGTGTTTTTATATACATAAGTTTACATATTTTCATGTTTTTAGTTTAAATACATACATTCATATTTGTTTTGAACTCATTTAGAAACTATTTTCAAAAATATTTAATATCTGATTTTGTATTCTCATACATTTTTATGCACACCCTCATAAATACTTCACAAATATTTCATATATACTTTGTCTATATTAGTTTAGAATACATTTCATTTGAGCCATGGCCCTGCATTCAGCAGGCCCTTGCATTCAATTAACTCAAATGACTTTGACACAGTTAGGTATTGATATCTATATATTCCTATACCTTTTTTAGTTTGATATTACACAGTTATGCATAATTCTAAACAATATATAAATTGATTGTTTTATATCATCTTATTAACTTTCATTGATTTATTTATTTATTTATTCATCCACATATATATATTTTTATATTTTTATAACAAAAATAAATATATATATATTTACAACAATAATTTTATTATATTTCAAAAAGTTTTAGAATTTTATGAATATTATATGTCATTGCTTTTTTGCATAGAACATCCATTGTTTAATATTTATTTATTTGCTCATTTGGTAAGCATTTTGTCTTAACTGCGCTTATATATATATTTATTTATTTATTTATAAACAACAAACAGTGATGCATGATTTTGAATAACACTGCATAAATACAAAGTCTATTGGAAATGCCTGACTATTTTATCTTTATCCTCTTTTATTTGGTCTAATTGATTAATTGTTTAATGAAGTAATAAATTATCTTAATTTTGGCGCCCTTTTACTATGTTACGTTATATTAATGAAGTTTCAAATGTTTGTATATTGTCTGATGAAGCGTAGTAGTTGCTACGCGAAAGCGCTCACATCCAAATAAATGTTCTTTCTTGTTTAATTCATCCTGGTCTATGGTTTATCTTGTGGAAAACGGATGCTGACTTATTTCATTTTGGTGGAATTGGACTGTTCGTTAAATATTTCAACTGCTTCGTGGTGAGAGAACCTGGTTTCTATTGCCTTCTTCACTCACCTCCTTACTTTAACCTATTTCTCCCTGAAACTCTTTCTATGCCATAACTCTGATTTTTCTCTCACTTCATATTGCAATTCCTTTTTTGCATTATACTAATTTACCTTCACTTTCTCTATAAAGAGGCAAAAAGTTCTCTAAGTATTAAATCATAGTCAAATAAGTTGTATCTATTCTTAACCAATGTTTTCACATGATGTCTAATTTGGTATAATTATTTAAACTGAAGATGTTTTTTATTATTTTTGAAGATTGTAAAATTATTGTTCTTAAAATGTTCTGTAATAGTTTGGAGCTTTTCTCCCTGGCCCTCTGCTGAAAATGGGCTCCTACCCACTCTGACTTTCCGGGTAGAAAAATGTCACTAACTAACTAACTAACTAACTAACTAACTAACTAACTAACTAACTAACTAACTAACTAACTAACTAACTAACTAACTAACTAACTAACTAACTCACAAACCAACTAATGCAGACTGGGAGAGACTAGGGGGAAGATTGGAAGACATTGATTCAGTCTGGTCTATCCACCAGTGAGGTTCCTCTCTGAGAAAGTTCAGTACATAGATGTGTAAAGAGAGAGGGTGCTGGTGCTAGTGCTGGGCCCAGACTCATTTGAGAAACCATTGATTTTTTTTCACATGTAAACTGTCTAGGAGAATCACGAAAACTGAAGAAAACGTATCTTAATATCCTAAGGATTTTTCTTGCAGTTGTCAGAGTTTGGAGAGAAAGCTTCAGGAACTGCTCTTTGTAAAAGGTTCCTGTCTCCTGAGGGCATTAATACTGTCATTTGTGAAGTGTCTAGCAGATAGGCTGGAGAATTTAGTTTTTGAGAAGGAATGTGAGATGACCTTTCTAAATGGAGTTGACAATCTGGGCTCTGAAATACATTCTGACAAAGAGTAGAGATGGCTGACAGTGTTGAACATCTGCATAATAAGGCAACCATCCAAATATGGAAAAATATGGATGCCTTGTAGTCTGCAAAAGTCAATCTCTAGTGCCAGAGACTTCATGAATGCCTTTGGTGTTGTAGATAGACCAAAGGTTAAAGAAGAAAAGCAAAAATGTGAACCAGAAACAGAAATGTTAAAACCCATCTGACATGTCTGTAAATGGGTATATATTGGTAACCAAACTTAGAGGGGGAATCAATGAAAAGAATGATTATTGCGCAATCAATTTGAACTTTGGAACCTTGACATGAAGATTTAGCAAAGACATATCCAAAAACGGCCTCTGGGTTCCCTCTTTCTTGAGTACTAGATATATTTCTGAATATAATCCTTATTTTTTTTACATCTTTATTAATTTATCACTTCAGACAAGGGCAAACATACATAAACAGAAAAGAAGAGAAATGACATTAACATTTTTTTCCATTTACATTTATTACACATCACACCTTTTCTTTTCCTTGTAACTATCATCAGTCCATCATTACATAAATTGCTTAATTCCTGCCTTCCCTTAAACCTCGTATCTCTTTCTCCTCCTGAACATTATTCTGCATGCATTGTTCCCACACATTTCATTTATCTCTATGTAATTTGCTACTTCCCTTTTCTAACCATCCCTCTTCCAGTTCTTTTATCTGTTTTATAATTTATAATAGTCAGTACTCCAAGTACAGTTAGTTTAGACTTTGATTTTTATTTTCCAGTTGCTGCTTTTTGGCAGCGAAAATAATTAAATTTAGTAATGCTCTGCTATGATTGCATCGAATGGCTTTCCATCAACACTTAATAAGAGAAGTCCCATTACAGCAAACGGCCAAATCAGCAATTTCTTTCCCTGGGAAAGAAATTGCTTGGCCATCCTTGTGAGTTTGCCATTTTCGCCACTGTAGTGCAATCTCAGAGTTGGTATATTTAGTAAGGGGGGTGTGGGGGGCGAAGACCCCCCACTTTGTAATGTTTCAAGTGAAGTGCAGTTTGTGGTAGGGCTAGTGATTTCTTTCCCAGGGAAAGAAATCGCTGATTTGGATGTTTGTTGTAATGGGGCTTTGCATTTTAGGAGTCGATGAAAAGACATTTGATGGAACAGCTTTTTGATAAGATAATATAGACCCATTTAAGCAAGTCAGATCCTGTGTCCCAGCTCAAAGAATCATTTCATTAATTACAACCATTTGCTCACTAAATATTTTTGATGGAGTACTCTGTAGGGAATTTTTAAATTCTGTCAGCTAATTATACTCGTATAACATATGTTCCCATTTACCTCTTTCTTCCCTCTCACACCTCCAGCATGTGCTATTTATCTGAGGAAAACTTCTTTGATGCCTCCTCAGGGTACAAAAATATCTATGCAAACACTTCCAATCAAAGATCCTAAACCTTCTGGACGTTGATGCATAGTTGGGAGCCATACATATGTCCTTTCATTATTCTCTTGTAAATTGCTTTTTCAGTCTCCCTTCCCAATCTTTTCTAACCTCCTGTGATTAAGTTTTATAGATATCGTGCAACATTTTATATGCCCTATTAATTACCCTTTTTAACAGTGGCATCTGTTCTAAATTCAACTAAAAACTCTACTAGAGCTGATCTTTCACTTAGTATTCTCCTATCCATCTTATACTCTGATATCAATCCTTGGTAGGGAAGGCAGTCTCTAGCCTGCATTCCAAA
Source organism: Protopterus annectens (assembly GCF_019279795.1). Lineage (NCBI taxonomy): Eukaryota > Metazoa > Chordata > Ceratodontiformes > Protopteridae > Protopterus > Protopterus annectens. Next base: position 1,422,744,757 of record NC_056743.1, read on the forward strand.
TGTCTCCTTGGCCTCATGCTACTCTATTGCCTTTCCCTCTCTAGTTATTTGCTCCCAATACCTTGGTTCTTTTGTCATTTTCCTCCAGTCAATTCAAGCCTCCTCTTGCCTATTTTCTGTATCCCTACTTGCAGTCATCCCTATTGGCAAAATATCCTTTCTTCAGTCTCATGTTGGCTTAGTTTTTAGAATACTTTCTGCTACTTTAGGAATATAATATATATGGTTGTTATTATTCTCCCTGATGATTTGCATCCAAAATACCACTCTCTCTTTAGTTCTTGATCTTCCCCCTGCTTCTTCATCATCATCATCCCTTTCCATTTTTAATTATAACATTCTGCTTTGTCTTATGTATATGAACCTTAACTATGTAGTTCTAAAATATCCCTTCAAATCAGGTAATCCTTAACCACCTTGTTTTATTGGAAGGATCAATGTATCCTATATAACACTTGCCTCTTCAAGATAAACCTTTTCGACTCTTTATTAATTATTGTCCACAACTTCATCTCTGGTTGATAAAAATATGTCTGACCTGTATATAGAACCGAAGGGGAAAAAACATTTCACTGCTTGTATCTTATTACCCATATCCATAAACAAAAGCTTCTAGTGTCTCAGTTTTTGCATTATCTTTTGTTTAACCTCTTCCCACATATCCTTAGCTGCCATAACAGAAGCATTATTAAGCCATACTTCTTAATACATCATTGTATTATATCTCCATAAATATGGGTATAACTGAACCAGTTCATGTGTAGGTACATAATTTACAGCTATTGCCTTTGTTTTGTCTTCATTCATTTTATAACCTGAAAAGACTTGAAACTGGCTCAAGATGTTCCACAGCACTGAAATGTCCTTTTCTGAATTTATCAGGTATAAAATATCATCTGCAAATAAAACCAACTTTTCTTGTTTACCATGCCAATTATATCCTTGAATTTCTGAGCCCCTTATTTTCTTTGCCAGTTGCTCTAAATATCAGTGAAATGACAAAGAAGAAAGAGGACACCCCTGTCTTGTTCTTCCAGTCAAGCAGTCAAACACAACTTAACCTCCTACTTTAATTATTGCCTCTGATCCTTCATATATCCTCCTAATTAACTTTATGATTATATCAGGGAATGCAGATTCTTCCACTGCCTCATAAAATTCCAGCTTACTCTAATGCTTTCTCTACATCAAGACCCACTGACAACAGCAGTATTATCTTACATTTTGCTTCCCACTGGATCATCATTGTTCTATTAATGTTGTCAAATGTTTGTCTTCCCTGCACAAAACCATGTTGATCCATATCTTTCAATTTTTGCAACACATTTGCCATTCTTTTAACTAGTACAGACATAAACACTTTATAAGCATGCTTAAAAATTGAAATGGGTCTATATGAAGCTGGGTCTGATAAGTCTTTACCATCTTTAGGTAATACAGCCACTACAGCTTTCTTCCAAAATGCTGGAGCTCTTACTTCTTTTAAATCACTGTTAAATAAAATCTTCTAGATGTTTATCTCTTTCTTCCCTTCTAACTTCCAAACTTCCATGGAATGCAATCTGTTCCTAGAGACTTTCCTGAAGATTGATTATAAATCACCATTTTTATCTAATCTCCTTCTATCTTAACTGTTTGTTGTTGATCCTCATCTACCTCTAACCTTGGGAGCTTGGCATAATTAAGTCTTCCATAAATACTTCTATTTACACTCTTTCTTTATTTCCACATTTCTCTCTGCTTTATACACATTTTCACAAAATGTCTGAAATATCTATAAAACCTCAAAAGGCTCTATGGTTATTTTCTTGTTATAGATCTCTGCAAGTTTGGTTAACAACCTTTTCTACTTTCTGTTGCCTAAGTCTTTGTGCTGAAAGATTTTGTGTTCTGGAGTTATCAAAATACTTGCCTAACAGCAATATTTCTTTCTAAACTCATGCATATTATTCAGATACTCTCTTATTTTTCTGTAGCACTCTGCATTTGCATTTCTCCTATCTGTAAGATTCCCCTTGTTCTGCAATAGTTTAACCTTTGACAGCTAAGCTAAATAAACACTTCTTAACCATATCTCCTTCTGTTTTATCTCTACCCTACTTTAAACTCCATTTTCATTTTATCCCAGTCATTAGCTATAACTCTTTTTTATGTTTACACTAGCTATATTTTTTGAAGATATCTGTATATTTGTTAATAACTCTTAAATCATTTCTACTATCCATTCCTTAAGTTTGTCTCTTTTTAATAGGTGGGTGGGAAAGTATCCAGTGTCTCATTTTTAATTCACTACCCTGCATTTTTAATTTGGTTTTTAATAGTGCATGATCTGAAATAGTTATTGAATTTACACCAAAGCTTTCAATTAAATGCATATGTTCCTGTGAAATATAATTTCTCTCTAATCTAGTCTAGTCCAGTTATTGTACCTTGGGGAATATTTAGTAAATTTTGACATTCCTACTACTGAATTCACATCTTCTGTAACAAATATTTTCATACATTTCTTCTGAACTCCACCCTCTTTTGTTATATTTTCCCTTCTAAGTTCCACAATACAGCCTCACTATTAGAAATCAAGTTCCAATCCCCACCTATAAGCTATATTCCCTGCTGAAATCTGGTTATTTCTCCCAAAAATGACTTAAGCTCCATAGTGGCAGTTTTTGATGAAATATAAATACATGCCAGACTAATCCTCCATCTTTGCCAATAGCCCCTTACTACCAGAAATCTATCATTACTGTCTTTTGTCCCTCTTCTATCACTATTGGGACCCCTCTAACAATTAGTATAATCACCTATTTTTCCTTTATCCCTGATATTCTGCTGACTTTCCATCTAGAATCCTTTCTTTGTCAAATTCAGTTGCTCATTCCTTTCCAGTTATATCTCCTGCAGCATTATTATTTGCACTTTGCATTCCTTAATATAAAATTCAATAATCTTTTTTTTTTTGTCTGTACCTGTAAGGGTATTTGTTTTCCAAGACAATATTGATAGCATAATCATTATGATAAAAAGCAGTTATTCCCACCTAGTATACATGTCAGTTTTTTTAATGTGCATTTCAAACTTTTGTGTTACATGCACACACTGTTTGGTAGGGTGGTGTTTTATACAGTTGTTTCTCCTCATCTCCATTTAAACCCATATCACATTTTCAAGACTTTTTGTTTTAATTAAAACCCTCAAATAAACAAAAAATAACTAAACACATTTTCAAAACAACTAACCCCCTATTAACTTATAGAAACACCATCTCATTTGCTCACTCAACCAAGTACAGTGAGATCATATTTTGATTTCAGACACTCCTACCAGTCCTGTCTGCTCAGCTCTATCCCAGTGTAATGTCACTAGCTCATTCTACCTAATACAGAGAGAATATTTGAGTTGGCCAACCCATTTAGGCACTTAACCTTGACTTATCTTCTACTTCTCCTTTCTGCCTTTCCACTTTACTTTGTGTTCTGACTGACTATGCGTCTCAGCTGATAAGTATATTTTTTGGCACTTTTTAACTGTTCAGAATTGAATTAAACAATAATTGAATTCAGTTCAGAATACAGTTTGAATAAATTACTCTAATATTGCTACACACTGAAGTGTGCTAGCTTGCACTGCACTTGAATTATTTTTAGTGCTGTTTTAGCTGGTTTTCTGTAACAAAAAGAAATAATAATAATAATTCTAAGCTTGTTTCCCACCTTCCTGTAACTAGTCTAGTCCAGATACAGATTTGCTGTATGCAGGACTGTTAATAAGCTTCTGAACTCCCAATGCTTTCTGTGTTGGAGGGAAGCCTTTTAGCTTATCAGTGGGAGTGGTAAGCACTAGGTAGCCTATCTACCACAAGAGGAGTGGTTTCTGGCCCAGAAATTGTAGTTTATTGTCCGTTTGAGCACTTTTTTCCATCTTCTTCAACTTTCTGGTTTAAAAGCCCACATTTGCACTTGTTCCCCAACTTTCCTATAACTAGTCTAGTCCAGATACAGATTTGCTGTATCCAAGACTGTTTATAAGCTTCTGCACCCCCCAAGCCCCTCTGTGTCAGACAGAAGCCATTTAGCTTGTCAGTGGGAGTGGTAAGTACTAGGTAGCCTATCTACCACAAGAGGAGCAGTTTCTACCCAGAAATGTAGCTTATTGGCTGTTTGGGCAGTTTTTTTCATATTCTTCAACTTTTTTGGTTTAAAAGACAGCGTTTGAGCTTTTACCGCCTTTCCTGTAACTAGTCTAGTCCAGATACAGATTTGCTGTATCCAGGACTGTATGCAAGTTTCTGAGCCCCCCAAGCCTTTCTGTGTTGGAAGGAAACCTTCTAGCTTATCAGTGGGAGTGATGAGCACTAGGTTGCCTATCTACCACAAGAGGAGTGGTTTCTGGCCCAGAATTTGTAGTTTATTGGCTATTTGGGCAGTTTTTCTATCTTTTTCAACTTTCTAGTTTAAAAGCCCATGCTGTGCTTGTTTCCTGCCTTTCCTGTAACTAGTCTAGTCCAGATACAGATTTGCTCTATCCAGGACTCTTTGTAAGCTTCTGAGAGGTGCCAAAATCTGCTCTTCAATTTTTTCCCTTGGATCTCCTAGTTCTCTCCTCTCCTGCACTTTTACTAGCTTATTAGTCTAGCACTTTACCATACCAGACTTCTTGTAGCAATTATTTTAGCACACAAAAGTGCTACCAGCACTAAATATTCTACAAGGAAACAGTTCCAGTACTTATTATTAATGCCCAACCCTCCAGGCATGTCTTAAGGTCAATTCCCTGTGCTTCCTCCTATTAACCTGGTGAACTTGGGCATCCTGAGGCAATGTAGCAAATGCCTCATGTACACTGACAACCCTCTCATCTTACCACCCAATACTCAGACTTGCGAGAGATGCACTTATATATCCAAATTGGAAGCCATGCACTCTCCAGCCAAGACTGGAATAGCTGGTCAAGAGGAGAAGGTCAACACTTGCACTACACCACATGGAACACATAACCCTCCAGACCACACACCAGCACTGCCTTCACATAAAAACACAAACCACACACCCACCTTCATGGAAGCTCTCAATAAAAATCTACCCAAACAACAGAGACCTCCAAGGCAGAAATGCTCTCGACCACCACAACACAACACTAATCATGAGACACATAACTCTCCTAAACAGTGTGCCACTCAACTAAAGCCCAAAGGCAAAACAGCATGCCCAGCACAGTAGTCATAGGTGACTCGATAGTGAGGCACACTGATGTCCCACTCACTAGGTTGAATAAGGAGAAAGTAACAGTTAGCTGCCTGTCTGGTGCCAGGATCCGGCAAATAATGTATGCACTTAGGTCCCTCAACAACAGGTACAACTATGACTCTGTACATGTGAATGTGAATGACCTGAGACGTACCTCCCTGGACTACATGAAAAGAGACATGGCGGAGCTCTCGGATTATGTAGCCCAGGCGGGTATGACCCTAGCCCTGAGCAGCATCCTACCATCACCCAGAATGATACCACAGTACAAGCAGAAAATTATTGATTTCAACAATTGGCTATGTTTCTGGTGTCATTCTAAGGGAATCTGCTTTGCCAGAGATGGCCTGCATCTGTCACTCCTGGGCTTCCAGATACTGGCCAAGGCTTTTGACACCCCTATAGTGCCTTTTTTCGGCGGTGTTCCAAAGACCAAATTACCACCATAACAGCTACAAACAAATGCAATCTGAGGGTCATGCTGCTCAAAGCTAGAAGTCTAAATCTCAAAATGCACTCATTTGAAGCACTCCTTAAAATGGAGAGCATCGACATTTGTGCTGTAACAGAGACCTAAATCAAGGCAGCAGAAAGCACCCCTGCACTACCAGGCTATAACTCATTCCACACCTTTTGGCCCCAGGACTTGGACCGAAGCTCCAAAGGTGGTGGTATTTCCATATTCATAAAGGATTCATACACCTCCAGACTGGTAGCCCAACATAATACATCAGAGATACTTTAGGTGCAGCTAACACTGGGTAAGACAGTGATTCAGGTCGTAGCCTGTTATAGGTCTCCAACCATGTCCCAAGACACTCACTCCATGTTCCTAAGCACCCTGGAGAATATTAAGGTCCAACCTAACACTCTCATACCGGGAGAATTCAACTACCCCTCCATTAACTGAGAAAACTACTCATGTTCCAATACACTTGTCCAACATTTCCTGGAATTCATTAATTCCAATGCCCCAACTAGAGGTAGCAACATCCTTGACCTGGTCGTTACTAACATGGGCGATTGTTGCTCTACACCAATAGTCAACTCCTCCCTGGTTAGATCGGACCACAAACTAATCACCTTGGAAAGCCACATCCTACCCCACCCCCGCAAAGGTAACCACCATGAAAAACTTATCCAAAGCTAACTTTGGGCTCCTAAGAACAGAGGTGGCTAACTTCACAGCACCCATGCAAATAGAGAATAGTTGCATGACTGCCTAATCATACACCAATGCACTGTACAAGCATGTACACAAATGCATGGATCTCACCATACCTAATAGAACCAAGATGCTCTCCTCCAAAAAAAGGAAGCCAATCTGGTTGTCCCCTGCCATAAACAAACTCTACAACAGAAGGAGGAAGATGATGTGGAATAAGGTGAAGTCCCAAGACTGGAAAAACTCCATTATCAGCCTCAACAAAAAGTTGAGATCCCTCATCAAATCCTCTAAAGCTAGCTATGAAAACAGAATTCCAGCAGATGGTAAAGACAACCACAAGGCTTTCTATAGTTATGTAAAGAACCTCCACCAAGATTTGCTGTGAACTACTGCACAATGGTACCTCCTATACAGAGTCAACAGATATTGCCAATATACTGGTCAACAGATCCAGTGCCAACTTTACCCCTCCCCCAAAAGGACCAATCACAATACCAGTAGATTGCCAGGCACCCAGTATTACTGCTGCACATGTTAAAACAGCACTGTCCAAGGCCAAGAATACAGCTTCTATGGGACCTGACAATACCCCTGGCTGTGTTCTACATGAACTACAGAGTTAACTGGCACCTCACCTGTGTGCCCTGTTCAATCACAGCCTCACCTCAGGCTTTATCCCTACCAAATGGTGCACTGCTATAGTCATCCCTCTCCACAAAGGAGGAGCGACTACAGACACTGGGAACTGTTGCCCCATTAGCCTAACAAGTCTGATATGCAAAGCTATGGGAGGCATCATCATGGACCTAATAACCAAGAATATAGGGAATCTCCAAACTCTGGATCCCACACAGTTTGGTTTTGTTAAGGGTAGATCATGCCTGCTCAACTTGGTCGACGTCTTTGAGTCAGTCACCAGAGCTGTGGATGAAGGCAAGGTGGTTCATACAGCCTACCTTGATCTGGCCAAGGCTTTTGATACCATTCCCCACTCAGGAATCATAGAAAAACTCACTAAGCTAGGCATCAACCCCTATATCACTAGCTGGGTTGCAAACTGGCTCACAGATAGAACCCACAGTGTGAAAGTAGCTGACTCCAAGTCAGACTGCTGACCAGTCATGAGTGGAGTCCCACAGGGATAGGTCCTGGGTCCTCACCTGTTTGATATCTACTTCTCAGAAGTCCAGGTCAACACGAAGGGACTCTGGCTGACAAAGTTCACAGACGATTGCAAGTTGGGAGCCATTATTAACTCCCCAAGTGATGTTGATATCTTACAGAAAGGCCTCACTGAGACCAACGACTGGTGTCAGAACCATGGCCTTATGCTCAGTGCCAAAAAATGTGTTGTCATCCCCTTTGGGAAAAACCCAGTTCCCATGAACTACCACATCGATGGTAGTCCACTGAACACAGAAGGTGTTATAAGAGATCTGGGAACACAGGTTGACAGCAACCTCTCTTTTGACCAGCACATTGCCACTGTGGTCAGAAAGTCCTTCTATGTGGCACATCTCATTACTAAGGGTTTTGCATTCAGGAAGAAAGAGGTCATTGTCTCCCTCTACTCTTCCGTCATTAGGCCAGTCATTGAGTATAATGCCACATTTAGCATGCACCTCACTAGACATCTGCAACAATTGGAGAGGCTGCAAAAGTACCTCACAAAGAGGATCCTAGGCCTTAAACACTTGTCCTATATGGACAGACTCAAAAACTCCAACTATTCTGTCTCATATCACCTACTTAGAGGTGATCTCTGCTTGACTTACAAAGCCATGTCTGACCCAGCTCTGTTAGAAATGCTACATCTAAAGAAATCCTAATCCCGCTGTACCACACACTCCAGAGACCTCAACCTCATTACCACAATCAACAGAAGGTGTTGGAGGGACAGATTTATAACTCAGAGACTGCCAATGCTATGGAATAGACTTCCCATACATGTCAAATGGAGCACCTTGATAAGTGGATGGGGAAATAGAAAATTCACCCCGGGGATCACTCCAGTGGATCTACTCGACAGAGGCACTGGAAACAAAGGTCGGGTAGCATGATGCCAGGGTAATCCTATGGGCTAGGCTTGTAAAGGCTCCAGGGCCATTAGCCTAGTACACACCTATGAACCTGTTCCTACCCCAGCATCCCCATATCACAGCATATTAACATTAAACTTGTTTTTGTCCAGCCTTTCTTCTTTTGTTATGTTGTAAAGCCAATATTTCTTAAAAATAAACACATGTACTTGTTTATTTTAATATCTTTTTACACAGTCACTGAAGAGACTCCCCCACATTTAAAATGCCATTGACTACACACTACATAAAACTACTTTATTATCTCCCTCTCTCTCTCTCTCTCTCTTTATTTATATATATATATATATATATATATATATATATATATATATATATGGATCTATCTAAATCACCGACACCACATAACCGACATTTCACAAACACGAAACCTCACATGCCCGACACACCATAATCGACAAGCAACAAACAAAACAAATCCCGGTCCAAAAGCACACACACAACACAAGCACACCAAAATCCTTACAAACCAACACTAAACCTCACATACACAACTACCTACAACCTTAACTAACTCACCCCGCCCCCAACCCACAAACTATCACAGTCGCACACTTACCCATCCACAGCCTTTTCCCATGTCGATGTTTGATCTGACTTGTCGACGTAGTCAGATAGAACCATATATATATATATATATATATATATATATATATATATATATATATATATATATTCTGGAATGTGGAATCTGACATCGTCGACATGAAAATAGCGAACGCTCAGAATCTCGAGGGTGTAATTGGAAATCTTCATAAGAGAAGATTTCCGTTTACTGCAATGTAGTGCAGTCTCGCAGATGGCATATTTAAGTAGCGGGGGGTGTGGGGGGGTGCAGGGGGCTTGCCCCCCTGCTTAAACCCATTATGGTGCTTTTTTCTTTTTTTCTTTTTGTCTTTTTATAAGGTCGACGTTTGAAGACTTCGATCATATGGTGTCGACCATATGCTGTTCGATGGTCGATCTTATAATATAGACCCTATATATATATATATATATATATATATATATATATATATATATATATATATATATTATATATATATATATAAACATATATCATGAAATGTAGTGATAAGAATAAACACATTTTACTTACAGCTACTTTTTCCCTTTTAGTGGCCTTCTAAACACTAATGACAAAGTGGGTATTTGCTTTACAGTCCACCTACAAGTTTAACAAAGTCAACAAAAATCCATTGTTTCTCAGCCACTTTTTTGTGCAAAGCCATATTTCTCATATATGATTGATGCATTATTGTCTCCTATTTGTTGACTAATTTCAGTGAAGCTGGTCTTCTTTCTGTTTATCTCAATGTCCAAACACCAGACTCTGGTTTAAATCCAAGGTACTGCTGACTCTTCCAGTCAGCTCCAGTGCTTTTTTTCTGTTTCTCAAGCATCTGTCTTGTAACACCGGAGAATGTTTGAATGTTTCACTGGGAAAGTGTATGTATATATATATATATATATATATATATATATATATATATATATATATATATATATGTGTGTGTGTGTGTGTGTGTGTGTGTGTGCTTTTTATCAGAAGAATGAGAAGGAGAGTTCCTTTCTGTTTGCTGACTCACTTTTTGTTGGATAAACTCTTTTATTTCCTCCTTAACCTGGTCTGCATCAAAAATGTCTTTGATCCTCCAGGAAAATATATTCTGAAGACAGATGGGTATAGCAGCTTGATTGTTATACCTGCCTCTCAACATTCCCCAATTGCTGGGATAAATGTACTTCTTTTCTGCATGGTGTACAGTGAATAATAATTTTCTACAAACACTTTGCTGTCCCCATTTTGAATACTTTTCCTTTTTACAATTGTTTTGTCAGGATCAAATCTTTCTGCTGGCATGATTGCATCTTTGCTAATATAAGTCGTGGCTGCTTTCCTATGGCCAGATTAGAGGACACACTTGATGCGCCCTTTTCAGTTAACAAATTATGATGTGGATTACCAGTCCAGTTTCTTATTTATGCTTTCATAAAATTAATAGTCTACCCCTTCTAGTTTCTATGGTTCAGCAGAAAGGTTTTCTCGGTGTGCTGTGTCATCTGACTCTGCTATTTTTTTAAACAGTTGTTCTCATATTCAGCCAGCCTTTTCTTCATTTCGACCTCTGATTTTAGCAGTTTTATCAGTTCATCTGAATAGCTAGTTAAAGGTTCTTCTATTTTTTCCAGTATTTTGTTATTTAAGTTGATATACTCACTCAACGTTTCATTTATTTTAATCACTTCCAAGAACATTTATTTTTTCTCTAAGTTACAGAAAGTCATCTCTTTTTTATTATAGCTAAAGCTTGAACTGCTTTTTGCTGCACAGCTGCAGGATTCTTCCCAGCCAGTTTATAGGATTATAGGAGGATACTAGGCTATCGACCCAGAGGTTATTTCAAGCCTAGCCGTTTCATCCCAACGTAATACCATAAATTCTGTAGTCAATACCCAGGATTGTATTTAGTAATGATTGCCCATGTCCAGGAGGGTTGTAGGCACTATCCCTGGCATGAATTTACAATGCCCCGTCCACTCATCCAGCTTCCTTTTGAACAGTGTCATAGAGATGCTCTGCTTCTCATGAATTGGCAGCCTATTCCAAAGATGCGGCAGCCACTGGAAGATAAATCTGTCCCTCCAGCATGTGCTATTTAAGTTGTAGGCCATATATAGGCCCCTGGTTTTCTCTTCACCCTTTCTGGCTGATTTTCTTTTGGGTTCTCTAAATTTCTTCTTTGTTGGTATCCAGGCAGTGTAGTTACTAGCTAGTAACTGACTTCCTCAAGCTAACAATATTATTGGCTCTTATTTCTCAGTTTCTTTTCTCACACTGGGAGAACTGAAATGAAGCAGTTGATCAGTGTGCAGGCATCTCAGACCCCAGTCCTTCTCCATTTTGATCTTTTGGTACAGGTTTCTTTACTTCCTGGGCATGTGAGTAATGATGGGAGGAAAAGATTTGTTTGGTTTTGAGGATGGGATGGAATATATTTGATTGGGGGAAGTGAATCTCATTGTCATCTACACCCATTCTGAATGATCCTTAGTATCTAAGAATCTGTTGCAACCTGGTGCCACAGAGAAAGATGTAGAGAAAGAATCTTTGGAAGGTTTAGAATATTTCTTGGGAAGGCAGTAAGAAAGAGGGGGGGCATAAATTGACTGGGACTGGGATGGAGGAGCTCCTCCCTTTTACTTGGGACTGCCCTGGTGCTGTTTGTAATGGGTTGCTTTCCTGATTTTTACTTTCTTTAATTTGTTTCTTTAAAATGGTCTAGGACTGGAGGATAAATTTCTGCTATACTTTAGCAGAAAAGATTAACATTTTGTTGTACCCCTTGAATCCCCTCTTCCCTTTAATCAAATCTCTTTAGAACACCTGTAAATGAAGTGTCAAACAAAACCTCTTTAGCCAGAGGGGCAATAAGAATTTCAGACTTGAAGTCTTCGGGTACATTTTGGCTCCATAACCATACAGACATATTCATGATTGACCCAATTCATACAGTCCCAGATACTGCATCAGCAGTATCATATGAGCATCTCACGGAGTGCCCGGTAACCTGTGTGACTGATGAAAGCAAAGACGGCAAGGAGGATTTAGATTCTGAGCAAATCAGGAATAACCTATTTCAAGTCAGTGAAAGATGCTAAAAAGAATTTGGACAGATAAGGCTGGTAACTGACACTTCTAAATGGTAAAATTGAGGAGGTGTAAACATTTTTTCCCAAATCTGTTAAAGGGTCTGCCATCCTTGTCAGTGGAAAATGGTTCAGGAAGAAGCTAGATGTTTATAGCTAGTTATTTTTGATAATAAAATTACTGAACGATCAACTCTGGGGTTACAAAAAAAGGTACCTATGCGACTGAGGAAGATTATACAGTTTATCTGATTTCTATGAGCAGAATGTTGGCTATCAGGAGAATTACTGACAGCATTAAAAGCAGCCTCAAGTGCAGCAATAACCAGGAATGTAACTTCTGGTTTGGGGGTCTCTACTTGCAAAGGTCATGGTATCTTTGTTGAGTTTTAGAGATCTTCTTATGCTGCCATTTAAAGAAGTCCTTCATCCTTTCAAAGGTATCAGCGAAGGACGATTCCACCACAGAGGAATCTGAAGAAATATTATCTTCAGATTTTGATTCTCAGTTTCCAGAGAAGAGATGTGGGACGCTTAATCTAACCCAACCTCCTCTATATCAGAAACCCAGTCTTAATCCAAAGGAGAAGGAGTTCTCCTTCTCTTTGCATGAGCCTGAGCTGAAGAAACAGTCTGAAGCAACTGTAACAGCCTTTAGCATAAAAGAACCATTCCTCTTTTTTCCCTTAGAGATAGGAGTAGAGGGAGTGGAAAGTTGTTTCACCTTCTGAACCTTTTTTCCTTGGAGGCTTAACAGAAAATGTTCAATAAGATGCGTGGTTCTCTCACTAGGTGCCAGGTACCTGGTCAGCAAGTACTATCTGTAGGGCATCTGCATGCACTCCTGAATCAAACAAGGTTCTCTCTTTTCTATATTGGACATAAATCCAGCCCTAGAGGATGTGCCAGAATTCTGAGCCTTGATGGCTTCTTCAGCAGCAAAAGAAGAAAGGTCAAAAGCAGCCAATGAACAGTCCAAGAGCTCCAATATAGTCATAGAGGAGGCATCCATTGAGGGCCAGGGAAGACAGGGTGTCAAAGACAGCACTGAAGAACGCTCTCTAATAACTTTCCTTTTCTTGATGACTGGAAGAGGGATGTCCAAGGTACTAGCACCAGAATCCATAGTGGACCAAGTAAGGTCTTCAGACCATCAGTTCTCTATTAAAAGCTTGAGGGAACTCATCCAGCTTCTAAGGGACTTTGGTTTGAAAGATAAACAAATGGAGCATGACTGGATGTCATGTTCTTCAATTAAATGGAAATGACAGGCTGTGTGAGAGTCTCTATAATGAAAGGCACACAAGTACTTCCCCTTTCTCAGATGTAAGCCAAAAACAACTATACTTTTCACAGAAAATAGGAGAGATAGTCACCATTGAGGAAGTTATCTGCCTGTATTCTCAAAACTAGACAAATGCCAAACCACTGAAGATGCAGAAAAGAACAAGTCTTACAAGTAGTTTCAATGGCAAGAAAATTTGGCACTCAGATGTACAGGTATGTGGAAGGTCCCTTGAGTTTTACATACTGGTCCAACAACCGCAGCAGTGCTCTATCATGGTGCAAATGTCGTCATATAAAGTTTCTTCAACAGATAAACATGTTCATTCTTGTAACAAGAAATATTTAAAGATATTTTTGTTTCCTTCATTAAAAGAGGATTATAACATGCGTGTATCTAATAAAAGTGAATTGGAAACAGAACAACAGAAACGAAAAGAGGAAAATATTTTAGAGTTTTTTTTAGATTATAAAAATGAACAACTGATGGAAAGGCAGCTTCCAGAAGGACAAAATAATGTTGAAATACTAATAGTTAAATGAAAAAAATGTCTCTGTTGCTTTAGATAGTTGAAAGGTACAGTTTGTGTTAACTGAGATAACAGTGAACGTGGAACAGTCATTGATGTTTATGAAAACAGGAACAAAATAAATTTGTATGGACATTGTAATCATAATGAAAAATTAAATTTTGATTTTTAAACAACTACAGCAAAAGTAATTTATTCTAAGTGATTACAATGTTAGTGAAAAGGAAAAAAAAAACTTTGTCCATATAACAGAACAAGGTCAGTAAACAATTTGTAATTGCAAATTATACACGTGTAGGTTTAATCTGAAATGTTTATTCACTGGTATAGTATGCAATAAATATAAAACAATATACAGACAAAAATAGTTTGTTTAGTGTAGCCATAACATCTGCATTAAATGCGTTTGAATGTACTTGTATAGAGTAGTTTAGAAGATTTTTTTTAATCAAATTCCTCACACAAAAACATTTGAATTTGAATGCTAAATAAGCATTGGTGTTAAATAGATTAAATGACAATAAGAAATTAAGGTATATGAAAGGTAATAGACATAGTAATGGTAATGATATGAGTACTAAACAGATGAAAGATTATTTTTTGGCATGTCCTATCAAATATAGCATAGCTTCAGAAGCGTTAAAATTATCATTAAAATGAATGGGAAAAGCATACAAAGTAACACAGGTTTAAAAACAATTCTATTGTTATCCCTTTTTTCAGATACGAAATATGAAAACATTAAAGAGTTTTGGCATATTTTCATGTGGGTCCTGTCAAATATACAGATTTATTAATAATTGCAGAAATATCAGACTCCATAGAATATTGAAAACATTTTTGCCCTAAGGAAAGATTTACTTGTGATTTAGAAAAAGTAGTTTATTTAGCTTCCTGTTACACCTGTAAGGCTTTTTGTATAAGGAAAACTATTAAAAAGTAAACAATAAGAACTAGAGAACATTTGAATGCTATTAAAAATAAGCACCAATGTTTTATGCGAACTGCCTTACTTATAATGGTTTAAAAAATTGTTTTAATGTTTTAGAATCAGTGGAGGAAACACAAGGGGATATTACATATTCTTTGCTGTAATTCAAAAATTTAGTATGGCAAATACAATTAAATACAACTTATTTTCCTAGGCTAAATGAAAGTCTACATATTAATTGCCTCTTAAAGCTTACTGGGATGAAATGAGAATTGATTGGCATATTATGTAATAGCTGTGCTTTTAAAATTAATTTGAACTGATATACTTTATGGTTTATGTGTGAAGGTTTTGAAGCAGCATATGAACATTATAACACAAAAGTGCTAATGTACATCAAAAAGAAGCACAGGGTTATTCTTTTATATGTTTTTATTTTTTGGCTTATGTTTTATACATTTTAGGTTTGTTCTCTGTATTTTTGTTTCATGTCATAGCCACATTTGTAGACACAAATTTGTAAACACAAGTTCTGAGTTTGACTTGAACATATATATATATATATATATATATATATATATATATATATATATATATATATATATATATATATATATATATATATAAAATTAATATACATAACTAAATACATACGTAGGGGTTCTGAAACTGAATAAGTTAATAAACAAGAATCTATATCAATAAATTAACATACAGACGGCACTGCTGACTATAGTGTATAAAATGGTAAAGTATCTTGGCTGGATGGTTATACATCAGCCTGTTATAGAACTTTCAAATTAGATTAGCCTCAGTCTTAGGTAATCTATTAAAATATGTGTTTGAAACAAAGACATTCATGGCTTATAATTGAATCTATTAGTCAGTCAATAATTTTATTCATAGATCTAAGACAAAGGCATCACCTCTCAAAAATTACAGACCTGTTTCACTAAATCATTGACCCGAAGAGCCTCATGGACATGTTAGCTCACAGATTCAGGCAAGTTTCATCAAATGCAATCTCAAACTTTCAGACAGGGGGTTATTTCTAACCATCAGATATAGAACAATAGTATCATCCTTTAGCTTTGTAAGTGCTACAAAAAGGCTACCTATAAGAAGAAAGCAGTATATACCTCTGGATACATCAAAATGTATTGACAAATACCATATTTGTTTTATTCTGGAGATTCTACGTATACTCAACTTTCCCGATTCTTACATCTAGGCATTCATGTATCTATCTGTATGTTGTGGTCTCACCCATATTAAGGATCAATGGATGCCTTTTAGATCCCATTAAGATAAGACTGGGCACCTGGCAAAGGTGGGTCCTTTCCCTTTATCTGTTTAACTTGAAACTGGATCTGCAATTTAATCAAATTCAACAATTCCCTCAAATTATGACAGATTAAATATGGCATGAGAAAATCTGAAATAACTGGTTATGTGGAAGACAAATTATTGTACCTCAAAACTCTCCCCATGCCTGTCAGTAAGGAATATAGTACAGTATCTATTTACTCACTGAGTGAAAGAATCTGACTATATGACCTCTAAACATCACTGGTCAACCAAAACAGGGTACAATATAGAGATCATCCCCATATCATTTACATCCCTTAATATTGTATATTATTACGTCTGTGAACGGAAGTCATTCATACACACAAACCTAAAGTGCTAGAGCAGATTAAAAATAACTTTATTAAATGGTCTAAGCTATACCTCAGTTTGTGAACACAAATCTCAATATTCCCACAAATGCATTATGTGATCAATAACCGAAACCCATAATTCATAACTGGCTCACTTCAACAAATTAACAGGTTGATACTAAACCTTATCTGAAATTATAATGGGCATGGGTCACCTTCAGATGCCCGACAACGCGTTTTGCCGACACGGAATCCGACGGGACGAAAACACCGACAACGCAGATGACCGACAAGGTGAGAACCCGACGGACTTGGTAAGTGTTCGATCGAGTGAGGGATTTAGTGTTAGGGAGCGGACAGGTAAGTGTGCATTAGTGAGGGACTGTGGCTTTAGGGGTGGGTTAAGTGAGTTAGGGTTAGGGTGCAGGTAGGGTGTGTGTGCGATAGTGAGGGACTGTGGGTTTAGGGGTGGGTTAAGTAAGTTAGGGTTAGGGTGCAGGTAGGGTGAGTGTGCGGTAGTGTCGGACCTTGGGGTTAGGGGTGGGTAAGTGAGTTAGGGTTAGGGTGCAGGTAGGGTGAGTGTGCGGTAGTGTCGGATCTTGGGGTTAGGGGTGGGTAAGTGAGTTAGGGTTAGGGTGCAGGTAGGGTAAGTGTGCGGTAGTATCGGACCTTAGGGTTAGGGTTTGGGTTAGGGATAGTGGATATGTTATGTAGTGTACTGTGTTGTTTACGTGTAGTGTGTTGGTGTAATGGTTTTCGGTGTTTTGCATTGTCGGTGTTTTTCGTTGTCGGTCTTTTGGTGTCAGTGATTAGTGTGTCGGCGAAACGCGATTTCGAGGATATAAAGGTGATCCAATGGGCATACGTGTAACTATAAAGAAAGCTAGTAAACATGAAGAGGAATAGGGGACTGAGCTATTATCACATGTTTTATGAGGTCAGTAGGCTAGTAAAGCTACTGAAAATATTGGGACATCTACAATATCCTCAAGGGATGGCATCAGTCTGGAGTAATCTTCTGCATGATGTGACTAAAACTCATAAACTCAGTCACAGAAATATATCATTACTACCACTTAACTGGCTCTGGTCAAACAACCTCCAGTCACAGTTAAGCTGCTCATCACAGACAGAATGAGCTTGATGGACTACAATTGAGCAGGGAGTTATATCATCAATAACCCATAAATGGTAATCGTAAACTTACACTGACCAGACTGGTAGTGTTAACACATTCCCTAACTTGTGGATGTGCTAGGAAAACATTATTCAATTTCATAGAGCAAGACCAACTGACTGACATACATGTTTTATTGAGACAGTGGGAGCCCAATCCTTAGGATAGATTATTGTGTAGTCAGTACATTACAGTCCAAAGTTGTAACAGTTTCACCATGAGGCTGTCACTATACACCATATTATATCCATCCATCCATCCTCAACCCCTTTTCCCATTTTGCACATGGGGTCAGGGTGTCACTTCTGCAGTAACAGTTATCTTGAGCCAAGGTTTACACTGCCGGGTGGCTAGCCCTGCCATGGCTACTCCATGTTATATATATATATATATATATATATATATATATATATATATATATCATCATCATTATCATCTTCTTGTTAGGGGTCACCATAGCGCGGGTCACCACAGCAGATCACCTGTTTCCATTTCTTCCTGTCCTCTGCATCTTGCTCTGTCACACCAACCACCTGCATGTCCGCTCTCACCACATCCATAAACCTTATCTTAGGCCTTCCTCTTTTCCTGCTACCTGGTAGCTTCATCCTTAGCATTTTTTTCCCAATATACTTAGCATCCCTCCTCAGCACATGTCCAAACCAATGTAATCTTTCCTCTCTGGCTTTGTTTCAAAACCTTCCAACCTGGGCTGACCCTCTAATATACTTATTCCTAATCCTGTCCACCCTCGTCACACCCAGTGCAAATCTTAACATCTTTAACTCTGCCACATCCAGCTCTAACTTCTGCCTTTTTGTCAGTGCCACTGTCTCCAACCCATATAACATAGCTGGTCTTACTACCCTCTTGTAGACCTTCCCTTTCACTCTTACTGGTACTCGTCTGCCACAAATCACTCCTGACACTCTTCTCCATCCAGTCCATCCTACCTGTACTCTCTTTTTCACCTCTCTTCCACACTCACCATTACTCTGAACTACTGTTCCCAAGTATTTAAACTCATCCACCTTCGCCACTTCTACTCCTTGCATCCTCACCATTCCTCTATCCTCCCTCTCATTCACACACATATATTCTGTCTTAGTCCTGCTGACCTTCATTCCTCTTCTCTCTAGAGCATATTTCCATCTCTCCAGGGTCTCCTCCACCTGTTCCCTACTCTCACTACAGATCACAGTGTCATGCTTATATATACATTATAATGAATTGGAACTACTAATACAAGCATCTAAAACTAGTATAACTTGGGTTTCCTATTTCTCCTCACTACATTGTCTTCAACATCAGAAAGGCAGATCTAAAATATATTCTGTGGGACTGTATTTCAATTAGGGATATTTAATCCATGTTATTTGTCAACATGAGATGCAGTAAGCATTTAGTCCTTGCCCCCCCCGCGCCCTTTTGCCAAGCATATATACTGAACCTGAAGTACTGCAACCTCTCCTTAAAAACCTATGTGGCGCTGATCATTCTGTTAGCACTGGTAAGCAACATATGGTGATAAAAAGTGGATGTGCAGAGAAATAACGTCTTGTCTGGAATTGTGGAAAAATACAGTTGCCACTCTAATGACTTATATTGGGGTATAGGTTTAGAAGGTACATGAGGAGATCCATGGCCCTCTAAGAAATATCACCAGGGATGCCTGAATATGAGTGATTTTGACGGATCCCATTTAAATAACATTACCTTCCATGCTACCTATGTAGGTTAAAACATATTCACTAGTGGTAGATCCTCTCATTATTCAACATCATATAATGTCATTATAGGATCATAGGATCATAGGAGGTTACTAGGCTATTAGGCCTGAGGCCCTTATAAGCCTAGCCAAGGGTTTAGCCCATGTTCAGACAAGTCAGCACCCAATGCCCCTGTCCAGGGGTGTATTTTCTATTTCCCATCCAGTTATCCAGGTTGTGCTTAAAAAGGGATAATGAGGTACTCTGCTTGATGTGGAGAGGGAGTCTGTTCCACAGATGGTGAGTCTCTGGGACACAAATCTGTCCCGCCAACAAGTCCTATTGATATGCCAGACCAGGTTGAGGTTACACATATGGGTTGCTCGAGTGGAGCTTGACTTGCGGATATGCAGCAGTCCCATTAAGGCGGGGTCTGAAATTGCTTTGTAAGCCAGACAGAGGTCACCTCTGAGGAGTCTGTATGAAACTGAGTAGAGGGACAGGGCTTTTAGCCTATCTGTGTAGGGTAGATGTTTGAGGCCCTGGATTCTCCTGGTGAGGAACCTCTGTGGTCTCTCCAGCTGCTGCATGTGCTTTGTACTCAATAATTGGCCTTATAAGGGAAGAATACAGGGTTGTTATGACCTCTTTGTCCATGGATGAGATGTTCTTACTTATGAGGTGGGCCATGTAGAAAGCTTTCTGTACAATGGAAGCAACATGGTGGTCAAAAGTCAGGTTGCTATGAACCTGGGTGCCCAAATCCCTCACTACTGTCTGTGCACTTAGGATGTTGTTATTAATGGGATAATATGTGGGGACTTCATTCTCCCCAAAGGGGATGATGATGCATTTTTTGGCATTCAGCTTGAGGCCATGTTTCTGGCACCAATCATTTGTTTGGGTGAGACCTTCTTGGAGGATGTCCACATCACTTGGGGAATTGATGATTACACCCAGCTTGCAGTCATCTGCACACTTGGTTAGCCATAGCCCACAGGCTTTGGTCTGTGCCTCAGAGAAGTATATACCAAATAACTGAGGCTACAAGACCAATCCTGGGGGTATGCCACTCATTGCGGGTCTATTGCTTGAGGTGGCTTCCCCTGTTTTGATTGGGTGGGTTCTATCAGTGAGCCAGTTTGCTACCCATCTGGTAACATATGGATTGATGCCTAGTTGAGAGAGTTTATCTGCTATGCCTGAGTGGGGAATAGTGTCAAAGGCTTTGGCCAAGTCAAGGTAGACAGTGTGCACCATCTTGCCCTTGTCCATGGTTTTGGTGACTGTTTCAAAGAAGTCAACCAGATTTAACAGATATGACCTCCCCTTGGCAAAGCCAAACTGTGTGGGGTTGAGTGTCTGGAGGTTGCCAATGTCCCTGTTAATGAGGTCCATGTTAATCTGTTCCATAGCATTGCAGAAAAGGCTAGTTGGGCTGATGGGTCTATAATTTCCTGGATTGGTGGATGCTCCACCTTTGTGTAAAGGGATAACAGTGGCTGTTCTCCACTCAGCTGGGAAAAAGACGGTACTCAGGCTTTGTTTGAATAAGGTGACTAATGGTGCTGCAAGTTCATGCCTGGGTTCATGTAAGATGCAGCCTGGGATGTTATGGGGTCCCATGGAGGCTGTATTTTTTGCCTTTGAGAGGGCAGTGATGACCTGTTCTCTAGGGATAAGGGGTGGGAGGCAGGTATTGGGATGTCCTGATTTACTGATGGGGGGACAGAGGGGAGAAGTTTTCACTGAATCTGTCAACCAGTAGATTGGCTATATCTACAGCATTTGCGTATGTGGTGTCCTTGACCACCAGTTCTGAACATATCTGGGTGCTTCTTTTGAGATTGCAGGCATATGTGAAGAAGGCCTTATGATTGTTTTTAGCAGATGTGGACAATTTGGCTCGAAGTTGGCTTTACAGGATTTCACTTGTGCTTTTATTTGCTTGTTCAGGCTAAGGAGAGATGGCTTCCAATTAGGCACCTGCTCCTTCTTGGTCCTGGACAGCAATTTTGTCCTTTTGTTATATAGTTTATTTATTGCACATGTCCACTAGCCAGGTTTACTCTTCCTTGCAGAGGATGATTTTGTCCTGTCGGGTATTCCTGATTCCATGCATCTATATAAATGCTTGTAAAGTACTTTGATGTAGATATGGACATTGGTGCCAGTTTCTACAGAGGGAGAGGGGGCTGTGAAGCTATTTATACCACCCCTCAGGAGCTTGTAATCAGCTTTGGAGAAGTTTTTTTTGTTTGACTCTAGCTAGGGGGGGGGTCAAGGGAGATGGTGACTTTGAAAGTGACCACTTTATGATCGGATCTAAGCAGGGAGGATGATACTGTATTGGTGCTGCAGTGGTTACTCATGTTGGTTAATACTAAGTCTAAGATATTATCACCTCTTGTGAGGGTATCGACTAGCTGTTCCAAGACATTTGCACTGATAAAATCAAGGAATCTCTGGGCATTTGTGTTTTGGCATGAGTAGTTTTTTCAATCTATGGTTGGATAATTAAATTCACCCAGGATCAGGGTAAAAGGTTGAATCTTGATAGATTTGAAGAGGTCCAGATAGGTGGAGAGGGCATCCTGAGTCAAATTTGGGAGCCTGTAGCTAGCTATAATTTGAATAGGGGTCTTATAAATGGTTAACTTCACCCGGAGTGTCTCCTGTGTGTCATACTGTTTGACCAGCCTGGAGGTGTGCGTGTGTCTTTAATATATATTAAAACTCCACCTCCTTTGGCTTTGCTGCCCATATTTTGGGGTCTGAATGTATGATAGGATGAGTAACTAGTTAAGGCTGGGGTACTCTCCGCAGCTTTGAACCAGGTTTCTGTGACTGCACAAATGTCAGCATCTTTCAGGGTTAAGAATGCTTGCAATGAGTGCAGTTTCATGTTTAGACTCCTAGTGTTTAGCAGCATGACCTTTAATTTGTGTTTTGCTGAAATTTTTGTGTTGGTAGTATCGACCTCATGACTTTTCCTAAAGAAGGCACTATGGGGGAGGCCAGGGACTTTGCCAGAAGCCTGAAGCCCAAGTGAGACACATGCAGGCCATCTCTAGCAAAGCATTATGGTCTGTCGATCATATCTTCCCAGGCTGTAAGGCACCGGATCCCCCTGGAATGACACCAGAAACTAAGCCAATTGTTAAAGTCAATCATTTTCTGTTTGTGCTGAGGCATCATTCTAGGTGAAGGTAGAATGCTGCTTAAGGCTAAGGAAATACCTGTCTGGGACACATATTCAGTGAGCTCAATCATGTCTCTCTTCATATAGTTCAGGGAGGTACGTCTCAAGTTGTTCACGTCAACATGGACAATGACAGAGTCATAACAGTACCTGTTGTTGAGAGATTTGAGTGCATGTGTGATATGGCGGATTCTGGCACCTGACAAACAACTAACCGTGACTTTCTCTTTATCCAGCCTGGTGAGAGGCACATCTGTGTGTCTCACAATGAAGTCTCCTATGACTAATATATCGGGTTTATGGTTAGGCCTTAGTGGTTGCGAGACACTGGTGTGTGGACTATGCATGGTATGTGGTGTGGAGGGTTTTGGAGTTCTCATGTGTTTTTGTCTCTGAGGTCTCCTTTGTTTGGGTTTGTTTTTGTTGAGAACCTCCGCAAATGTGTGTGTGTGTTGTGTAGTTGTGGGTGGTGTATGAGGTGTAGTGATTGTGTTGACAACCTTCTCACTGCCAGATATAATGGCTTGTGAGGGAGACAGCATAGACTCTAGCTTTTTATGTAATTGTATCTCTCACAAATTGTGTTCCTAGGTGGTAGTAGCAGATGGTTGTCTGTGTACATGAGGCAATTGCTACACTGTCTCAGGATGCCTATATCAACCAGGCTGGCAGGAAAAACTTTAGGAAATTGTCCATCCATATTTGTCAGAATTTGAGGGAGAGTGGAGATCTAAGGGGTAGGCCTAAAGCCCAAGTGCTTAAACCAAAATTAAGAGGCTTAGAATAACATTTAAAATTTAAAGAGGCTAAAAACAAGCAGTTATAAATGCAGCAGGGAATATGCAATTGAACACTTTAGAGAGCAAGTAGCAGAAAAACCAAGATGAAGTAAAAGAGTAGGAAGAGGAAAAACAAAAACTGTAAAAGCAGCTGAATAAAGTGTTTTTTTTTTTTTTTTTTTTTTTTTTATAGTAAAGTGGAAAGGGAGAAAGGAGTTAATTCAAAGTTAAGAAACTAAGGGGGTTGGCCTTTCCAAATGTTCTGCCTGTATTAGATAGAATGAGCTAATGACACTTGACTGGGAGGAGTGTCCCAGATCAAATTTACAGCAGGGGCGGGAAACTGCAAAGCTACCAAGTATAAGAACAAGACACCAATGGGGAGAGTCTATGCTGCAGCTACTAGCTACACTATTTTAGGCAGAAAACACTACAGAAATGTTTATCACAGCAAAAAAAACAGCAGTGAGTTTTAAACAGATAAAAGAACAAGGAGGTTCTAGAGAATGCTTTTAACGGCAAACCAGTCAGTTATAATATACACTCCTTGGCAGGAAATCAGAACAAACAAACAGATGCTTAACAAATAGAGAAAGTTTCCAGTTAATACCTTTCACACATGAAAAACTAGCTAAAAAAAGCTTTACAAACAGCGTGACAGTAATAAAAGTGATTTAACAGGCCCTGTAACCCAAACAATTTCAGTACTATAGTGCAGATTAGTTTATAGCAATAAAATACAGTACAAATGGTAGGCAGCAGACAATAAAAATGCTATACATGGTTGGAAGAAGCAATAACTAGTAAAAATAAGCAAAAAAAAGATACTTATTGTTATATATCACAGATCAGAGTTGTGGTTAGTGCCCCTCCTCTGTTCAGCTCAGTGTGAATAAACATAGTTCTTCTCAAAGGCAGGACCTAAATACCAGAAGGTACAACCTGAAACAACTTAAAAAAAAAGCTCATAAGGACCAATGAGTGCTTACTCCAATCCCTAGACCAGCCAGCCTTCATCAGCCAGCAACCAATCAACACAATTCTGTCATGAAGGTAAGCTAACTCAAGATATCCTGGAACATGTGCTCAGAACAAACAACCACTGCAAAAAGACAGGCCCAGAGACAGCAAATCTGAACTGGGACTATGCTACAGTTACTAGCTGCACTATTTTAGGCATAAAACACTACAGAAATGTTTATCACAGCAGAAAAACAGCAGTGAGTCACTAAATGAATGACATATAACAACTTGCAGTATGTTAAACTAGATTTACCAGTAGGTTGTCCAGCTTGATATCTGTACTTTAAACACTGAAATTCCCTGTAATACACCGGTATTGTTATAGAACAGTTGCAATATTCTTAAGCAGATCATATGCTTTCATACACCTTTTCTATGCATAATGTAATATACACCTATCTGCTTTGTAATTCCTGGTCACACAGTCCATCTTATTTTACTTTGTTGCTTGTTTTTTAAGGGATAGTGACATTTTTTAAAATAAACTTCTAAGTTAAAAATCATTATTTTGAATAAAACAGTGAACAGAGTGAATTGGGCTTCTAAATATATAGCTTTTGATATCATAACATGTCTTTTTTACTGGAGAATGCATGCAATGTCAAACTTTATTTAAGCACATTTGGAACTTTTTGGTGTTTTATTTATTAATTTATTTATTTTTTGGCTCTGGCAGTAAATGGTAAGGGATAAGTTAGCAAAAGGCTGATAGTGTCATTGACTTGAAGTTTTGGGCCTTTTAGGGAGCTGATGCAAGAGTTAGTAGAAATATTTATTGTTCTGCTTGGAATATTCACACTGTATTATTAGAGCAAAGTTTAAAATATACTGTAGGACCAAGCCTTGTAATAAGTATTTGTAGTATTACATTTGTTCGGTGGAACTGCTTGTAAGGGTGGGAAGATGTAGAAAAGTTGTTGCTGTGGCAAGCTTTTTGAGATTACCAAGGAGCTTATGTTTTGTTTTTGAGAAGTAAATTCATACAGGGATGTCAGCCACTGCTAAGAGTAATTTAAGGTGATCACAGAGTTTATTGAACATAGTTTGCAGAGTCTGACTACAGGACTACACTACTAGATAATGCACATATAGCAAGGGAATTGCTGGTAGGAAATGGTATTGCTTCTTTGCAAGTTATTGGTAGAAATGTTCATCTTTTGGTTGAGCTTCAAATAACTCCCATCAGTCTTTCTTCTCAGATGCTTCACTGGAATGATGATATGAGGGCTCCCACACCTTCTTAGGCTAGATTTCTGTGATGTTACTGTGTTACCTTTATGATGGGCCTGCTTTGATCCAATACAAATGTAATGCCTGTACTTGTTATATGCATCTTACTGCTGACTTTTCATAAAGCACAGAGCAGTTTTGGTAAGCAGATCAGGTGGTGTTGGACAGTTAGCACTAGAAAGTACTTTGTGTCAAGCATCATGGGTGCCAGGAATAGATAAATTACCATAAAAATGCAGGAAGATACCAGTACTACTGTAGTGGTTGGATTTATATCTGTAGTGGAAGTGATCTCAGTACAGAAAATAATTAGATGCGGGAAGGCTTGGGGTAGGACCACTAGACTCTGATGTTCATTTCATTGTTTTTCGCAGAATTGCTGGGACTGAAATGATGCAGAAAGAACAACTGTGGAAACTAGAGTAAGTGTCATGGCTGCATCCCAAGTGTGAGTACAATAGCAGATACTAGTGTCAGCATATGTTCTGTCTGTAACAAGCTCGAAAAATCAGACGGTCTTCAAGTTCTGTGTAGAATATCTTGAAATGTTGACACATCAAGACAATACTCTCTTCTGCTGTATGCCAGAGCTTTCCTATTACTGTAAAGCTAATTAGGATGTTTGTCCCTAACTGCTGCATTGACCTTGGGGAGCAAAAGATGCGGGAGTGCAGCATCAGCTAGGGAATGCAGCAGTCTGATGTCAGCTTCGCATATGGTCACAGGAGGCAGAGGTTGTTAAAAACCCTGTACACAGTGTGGGGGACAAAATGATATTGAATAAAAAATGTAAGGATGCTTACAGCTGATAACATAGCATACTCAACTGACCACCACTATCCTACCAATACAAAACCAAAGTAGTCTCCAGTCAAACAAAGCACTGATCTATTGCTAGCTCACTTCTTTTCAAACTACACCACCTCAGTACTTACACACTTCTCAATGCAAAGCTGGTTACAACATCACCGACATACACTCAGATCATACTCTGAGTTGGGCCGTATATCTCAAACACCTATAACCAAACTGCAATGTACTAACCACAGCTTCACTTTCTTCCCAAATGCTGGATGCTGGAGGCAGTGTAGAGGTACAGTGGAAGCATACTGGGGCCATAACCCTCAGGTCATTGGATCAAAACCGTCTGAGCAGAATTTTTTTCCAGGCCATTAGGGTGCTGGCAGTCCAAGACCATTTATTATTATGGAGCACTTAGGATACAGAAGTTTAAGACCTCTTATTTCACCATAAATCAAACAGCCCAGTGAACACTAGAACCAGAGATCTGAACCTGCTTCAACAAATAAACAAATTGCACTGGAGAGACAGATTTGCCACACAATGACTACCCCTTTGCTGGAACAAATTTCCTCTCCAAATCAAGCAACATGGTACACTATCTTTCTTTAAGAAAGAATTAGCAACTGTATGGGTATTCATAAATTGTCCTCTGGTATGACTAGCCTATTGCCCCTTGAAAAAGGAAATAAGGTCTAAGGGGTGGTGTGAAGATTGGGTGAAGATAAGTGAAGGTTACCAGCCTAGCCAGATAGAATTTTATAGATAATTCTGTGATCTGTAAATATTAATGTAAACCACAGGCTTGTTGTCTTAAATGGAAAAAATGCTGTTACAAAAATGTAACAACAGTGCAATCTGCTGGCAGAAAGCTGACCAAGTAAAGCATGTTGTGACCCTTTGATCTAAACACGGTGCCGAAATGTCTAAATGAAGACATTCATTCTATCGTTTTAACCAAGAGTTACATTGCTAGATTTAAACATGCAAATGTATTTTTATTGCTCTGCTTCCTGACCAGCTGCAAGAGAACAAAAGGAGATGTTAAGAATGTAAATGTAGTTTCTGTTAGCCTGGGAACCCCAGGAAAGTGTGAAGAATGATGTAATGTGAACCAGGAATGTGATTTTAAAAACAGAGAGAATCAGAGAGCATTAAGTATTTTTGTCTTGACCATCCAACTTATCAGCACTCTGCCTGTGTTCTATATGTAAGTTTATCTTAGATTTGCGTTTTCTCTTAGAAATAGCTAGAAACTAGAAATATTAGACTAAGTGTTTTTCTGTGATGACAGAACTGTACTACTAAATTATTTTAAACATTTCTCTTTGATCTCTGAACTCTTGACTAGCACTGTGTAGTAAAATGTATTGTCTTGTGTTGACTATTTGTTATTAAATATTTTTAAACCCTTTCAACTGTGGCTACTTTTATAGAGATAATTTAAGCTCTCTAGATTACTTTTACACCTTTGGTAAAATTATACAAAGCCACTCTAATAGCTTTAGCCCTGGACTATACTACCAATTGGATAATAATATTGCACAGTAATAATTGAATACCCTTTTAAGGGCCTTTGGGAAGCTGATAAATATTAGCTGGGTGGTGGCAGTGATTTCTACCATATAGTCTGAGTAAAAGGGGCACAGCTGGATAATCTGTGCCAGCCTTTGCAAGGAGTGTGGTTGCATAAACTCTTCTCAAAGTCAGTGTGTGTGTGTGTGTGTGTGTGTGTGTGTGTGTGTGTGTGTGTGTGTGTGTGCGCGTGTGTGTGTGTGTGTGTGTGTGTGTGTGTGTGTGTGTGTGTGTGTGTGTGTGTGTGTGTGTGTGTGTGTGTGTCAGCTACTTGGGAAGGGACACGAAGCACTGGTTGGACAGAGAGGGTGCTGGAGGTTTTAGCTTGCCCACTAGGCTGAGATCTGGACCCTCTAGCTGTGCCAGCCCCGGACTGACTGTGATCTCTGTGTGCTCTTAAGGGACATTGCACTTTACTGTGTGTATTTGTTATCCTTTCCTCCTATATGAGATGCCCCTCATTGGTGTTAGTGGTGAGGATTGAGGCTCCTTGATTGCTGGGCCAGGGTACAGGTATCACATATTAATTGTTTGGAAGTGGTGGGATAGCCACACCACATATTAATTGGTTGGCAAATACTAATTGGCTTGTAGTGGTGTGGGTAGAGTGAATTCCTGTAGCTTGTGTACAGTGAGCTCTGAAGGTGTTTTGTACTCTAAATCAGCCATGCAGTGAATACTCAGAGTTCAGATCACAATTGTTTTATTTCTTTTTTTAGTTTAGTTAGTCAGGGTGAGCAGGCAGCATGTCAGCAGAGGAGTATGGAAAGCTGACAAGGAGCCAGCTGGTAGAGATGTGCCAGGCAAGGGAATGGTGCATGAAAACCTGACTAAGGCAGACCTGATTGCAGCCTTGGTTACAGCTGCATCAGAAAACAGCAACCAGGAGGACAATCAGACTGGCAGTGGAGATATAAAACCCTCAGAGAATGGACAGCTCAACCTTTCTGCAGAGGACTTAAAAATCCATCTGGAGTTAAAGAGACTTGAGTTGGAGGTCAGGCATTTGGAGATAGAAGTAACTGAGAGACTGAGGCATATAGAGAGTGAGGACAATGAAAAACTGCAATGTTTGCAGGCTGAGGAGAATGAGAAACTGCTAAGCCTGGAAGCTGAGGAAAAGGAGTGGCAGAGGTAGCATGAGAAGGAGATGCTGACTCTTCGCCAGAGTCATGGAGATAATGGGGAAGGGGGTAACTGCATCCCAGAAGCAAAAAAGTTCAGTAAATTTCTTCCACAGTTGAAAGAGGGGGATCATTTTGATAGTTTCATTCATATGTTTGAGAGGGTATGCAAACAGTATGGTGTTGACCAAAGGCTCTGGGTACAGTTCCTGACCCCCTTACTCCATGGTAAAGCTGTAACTGTTTTGTCAAAAATGTCTGACATTGCATGTTTTGATTATACTGCTGTTAAAAATCACTTATTAGAATTGTTTAAGCTAACAGCTCTAATGTATAGGAAAATGTTTTGTGAGCATAGATGCAAGGCAGATGAAAGTGTGTGTGAATATGTTGCTGAACTGAGCACTTATTTCCATAGGTGGGTGAGTGGATGGCAGGTCACCACTTTTGAAGGGCTGGCAGACATTTTGGTGAGGGAACAAGCCCTTAGCACTTTGTCTGAGGATATGAGGATCTGGGAAGCTGATAGACAATGTTCTACTTCAGGTGAGTTGGGGAAGAAGGGAGACCTATACCTGACAAACAGGGCAGCCCTGCACAGGAAAGGGACCCCCAGAACTGTTCATGGGCCTAAAGGAACCCATGGTGGGCAGCACAGACTGCCCCAACAGAATCTGCCAGTAGCAGGGGAAGCCACTATTCTAGGTAGATGTCCAGGAGCTAGGGTTAAATGTTTTGAATGCAACCAGTGGGGCCATATGGCATACAGGTGTCCACAGAGGCAAGGTGGAGAACGAAAGGTGAGGGAGCCAGTAAGTGGGAAAGACAAAATGCCAATAATAGGTTGTCTTGGGACAACAAGGGTACCAAACTACCATCCTGCAGATGTTCTGATAGGGAAGGATTTGGATGAGGCAGGATCATGTGCTTATGCAGTTACACACAGTCAGGCTAGGAGACAAGCATGTGGGTCTGGTAGCCTGGGGGATATCCAGACAGACTGCATACTTGCAGCTTGGACTGCTGAGGTAGTTACTTCTGGGATAGAGCTACTCTGTAGCAGTGAGACTGAATGTGAGCCATAGCTGCTTGTGGGTACTGATGTTCCCTTGGACAGAGTGACTGCAAAGGTAGAGGTGAGTAGTAGTACCCAGGCTGACAATGAGGCACCACTGTCAGAGGATGCCAGATTTCCTGTGGAAGTGGAGCTGGGAAGGGTTACAAAGAGAGAGTTGAGACAGGCTCAGGTCTCAGACCCTACATCGCAAGGCCTGAAGCAGGTAGCTAGGGAGGCAGCTGATTTTCAAGGAAAGTGGGAATCTGTATACTGGGACAAAGGGTTACTGTACAGAGAGTGGACCCCTGAGGGAGGGTTAGAAGGTGAGAGAGTACAGCAGTTGGTAGTGCCTAGAGCCTACCATCTGATGCTTCTAGCCATAGCCCATGATATTCCCTTTGCAGGTCATATGGGCATAAAACGTACAGAGAGGTGTATTATGCAGAACTTCTATTGGCCTAGAATTTCCAGAGATGTAACAGGGTACTGCAGGACCTGTGAGCAGTGCCAAAAGGTAGGCAAGGCAGGAGACAAGGTGAGAGCTCCTTTGATGCCTTTGCCTGTGATTGAGGTGCCATTTTAGAGGGTATAACCTAACTCCATCACTAGCTACATTAGCTATTTCACTAATTGCTTGGACAAAGCTTCTCCACTAGTTAGTTCAAAATTGTGTATCTGTTGTAAATAATATCCTTGCACTGTGTCTTGTTAACTCATTTTGCTGACTGACCAGCAGCTCATTTTTCTCACTGTTGTTTTTGTTCTCACATTGTATTTGTAGAGATGTATTTGAACTGTTTTGTTAACTTTGCTAATATCTTGGTACCACAGGGCTGGTACTGAAATCAGTCCTTTGAGGTCAGTGCCCTATACTAGTAAACAAACCTAACTAACTAAAATAAATAAATAGACAGATACATGATAGCTAAATGATGTATTTTTCTCTTATTAAAAGTTGTCTCACTTCATTTCATTGTAAAATAAACCATTCAATGCAATATTATCACATTAGGTTGGTATTAAATGAACTTGTTATCTCGGGTAAGAAACTTTGAAAAGTGCATCTCTGCACCAAATATTGTTGTTTGCAGGGGGCAGTGTCAGAATAGGAGGAGCTAAGAAGTCAGAACTGAAGAATATTGTTACATTACATTGTTGGCCACAGTGGTGCAGCAGTTAGCTTTGCCACCACAGCAAGAGGTCCTTCAGTTCAATTCTTGGTTGGAGCGCCTTCTGTGCAGAGTCTGCATATCCTCCCTGCAGTCGAGTGATTTTTAAAGAGATGCAGGTAGATGTGCATGTGTGTGCCTTCTGTGAAGGTTGGGTGCCGAGCTGGCAACTCGACACTGTAAAAACTCCACTGCCAATCTATCTGCAGACCGATGATCCTCTGTGATGACCCCTAACAGGAAAAGCCGAAAGACATTGCTATTAGGGTTAACCCTTGTTCTTTTTGTAGAAGAATTTTTATTTTGGTCAGTTCTGCTCTGCAAAAATATGTAAGCAGCCATATACCCTTCTGTTTTAAAACAAAAAATGCAGTTTAGCTTTCCTCTAAATTTCGCAGAAAAGTGCAGTATCGAGTCTCAAACACCTACCTTTGCATGATGTCAAACAGCAGAAGAAACCTGCAATTCTACAACCAAAAATGAAAATACATAGTTTACATTACATTTACTTGTCTTGGAAATCTCATGGTTCATTTAATTTCTAGATGTCCCACTTGTGGGCATCTGTAAAGGTGACAACTATGCATTATTAATTAGGAAACAATTTTGTACAGTAAAGGCAAAAAAATCTCCATTTGGGTTGAATGTGCATGCTAGCTTACAAGCACAATAAAATTCACAAGGATGAGTTAATATGGATTGATTGTTTTTGTTGAACTAGACTTCAGTTCATGCCTAAACTTCATGTTAAACATGTACAAAGCACATACATGTGCATTATATGTAGGCGCACATACACACCCCACAGGTACAGCCAGACAGACTCTACTACTTGGTGACTAGAACTTTATCCATTATCCTTGTTTTTTCTAAAGCTTTTCTTTCTCAGTAGTGTGACAGATATGCCACTCACAGTTTCTATACATATTTATGAGTTATGTTCCCTAGTGTTCACTAGCTCTTTACTAGACATACTCCCACTCAAAAGATGTTGCTTAAAACTGAGCTATTATTTCAGGAACACCATGCAAACAGTTGCTGATGTCCACATTTAAACCAGCTCTTTTCAGGGTTGACTATTAAAGTGGATTATGAGCTGTAAGATTATTTTGTTTAGGGGAACAGATCGATGGCAAAGATATGTGTTACTAGATTATCAGACTAGTAGGTCTGTGCTGTCGAACTGGTACGAACCACCTGGTTAGTCTTGTATCATTTGTGCTTGGAGGTGATCTACTTGTATTTTAAACTCCTTAATGACTGCTGTGAAACACAGGGAAGCTAAACTGTGTCTTGGACTGTGCACAAAAGAAAAAAACAACCTAAACTAGACTGCTCATCAACTGTGCATCCACCATCCTCCCCACCGTGTGATCTACTTGTATTCCGAACTCCTTAAAGACTACTCTGAAACATAGGCAAGCTAAACTGCATCTCAGACTGTGCACAAAAGCAAAAACAGCATATGTTTAACTTTTTGTTTTGCGGTGATTGTACTACATGTAAAACCCTGACTTTTTTTCTACATAATATAACTTAAAGCAAAGGTGGCATTCATATAGAGTTTTGCTTTTTATTACACACCCTTACCCTCTAGTAGAATTAAACTAGTTTAAACAAATAAAAAGGGTGTTAAGCATCTCTTACCTGCTCTCAGAGGTCATTGATATTTTTTTATTGTTTTTCTAGAGTTTGGTGAAAAGAGGTTTCTGTTATTATCTCTCAGTCTCCTCATTTATTTATTTATTTCAATTTTCTGACTTTATTCCTGCTGAGTATTTCAGGCACCCCATACTTCGGGTGAACGCAAACACTGTGATCCCCCTCCCCCAGTCTAAGCGAGGTGTATACACTCAGCCCCTCCCCTCTTGAATTGCCTGAGGTTATTTAATTCTAGCAGTATAGTTGGCACCATTTTTAAATAGATATCCCCAGCTGATTGCTGCAACCCCCTCGGACAGTGTGTTCGCCATGTAAGGTGCTATAATAACTATTTTGTTATCAAACTAATGTTTAATTTATCTGTGAAAACAACCTTATACATTCTGCACCTATTTTCAAAGGAAATCATATTTCTACCTTTTAAAGGGGAACTGTATTTGTTTTCTAGTTCTAAGCAAAGTGTGGTATGGCTATTCAACTACTAGCAGGATGGCTACCAATGCATGTAACTGATAAAGTAGCATTTGCCTGAATATATTGTTCAAGCAAGGTTTGCCTGAATATTTTGTTTAAGCAAAGTCTGAATATATTGTTTAAGCAAGTTTGCCTGAATATTATTGTTTAAGCAAAGTTTACATACTGATACCATAACCTTTTGACTGTACTGTATAACAGTAGCGATATGAGCAGTTACCTTTAACCTGTTGACATAAGTCACTATGAGTAATTTCTCTGGAATAAGTGTGCAATTATTGTGAAGAGAGCCTTCTAAGAAATTTGTGTCAGTGAATGCTATTGTTCTAAAGCTTTATCTTATGACTTTGACTTTTTTTCTTTTCTTTCCTCACCTACTAGCTTTTACCCATCCTAAACTCTTTCTTATCCTTTCCATAGTTAAACTATACTGCTCATCCATAGTGCATCCACCATCCCCCCACCAGATTATCTACTTGTATTCTAAACTTATGGACTGCTCAGAAACACAGGGAAGCTAAACTGTATCTCGGACTGTGCACAAAAGCAAAAACAATGTATGTTTATCTTCTTGTTTTGTGGTGATTCTACTACATGTAAAATCTTGGCTTTTTTTCTACATACTATAACTTAAAGCAACAGTGGTGTGCACACAAACAGAGTTTTGTTTTTATTACACCCTTTATCTCCTAGTAGAATTAAACTAGTTTAAGCAAATAAAAAGGGCATTAAGCAGTTCTTACCTGCTGTCCAGGGTCATTGATACTTTTTTTGTTTTTCTAGAGATTGAAGAAAAGGGGTTTCTATGCACTCTGTTCACCCACGCTATGCTTGGGCTCATGCCACTCCCCTACCCTGCCCCCAAATTCCACCCAACCCCACTACACCTAAACTTAAACATCAATAACTCCTCCCCCTGTTTACATCAAGCCAATCCTCACCCTCTTTTTTTCCTCTACAAATTTCTCTAGACACATCCCCATTTCCAGTCTTACCAGTCTACACTCACTTTCTATACACTCACTATTAAAATACCCGCCTATTACTATTGACCTGCTACTGTCATACATAGACATTTCCTCTCCTCACTGCCACTCCCAAACATACCTTACAATGCAATCACCAAATACACATCCTCTAATCCTATCACTGTTCTCAATACTCCTCTTTCAACTAGCACATCTCATTGTCCTGAACCTCATCTCCTTCTCGCCTCATTATTCCACCATCTCCACCTCTCATCCTACACATCTTACAAGCTATTCCTATATATATATATATATATATATATATATATATATATATATATATATATATATACCAGTCTTTATATAATAAACCTCCTCCTCTAGTACAAACCAAAGATCATACCTCTCACTAATAAGATCCTCATAACTGCGACAAGTTACATCATCAAATCCTTTCAACAACCAAACCCCAAAACCCACACAAAGCAAGAGCTTTTATCTTATTTATTTATCTTCACAACCCTGCCTTCTCTCTCCTCTATCAGTAGAAATACATCCCAACCCAGGCCTCACTACCACCAATATGTCCTCACCAGCTCTTGGAACTAATTCATGCAAATCCATTCTCATGGTAACCATACATATTCAAAGTATTCACAACTAAATCTCCAGTTTTCACTGTTGGATAGCCCACAACCAACCTGACATAATTGCCATCACTGAGACATGGTTAAAAACCATTCATTAATAACTCTGAATTTCTCCCACCAGGCTTTCAAACTATCAGATCCAACAGACCTAACAAAAAAGGAGGCGGAGTAGCACTACTCTTTCATAACTCATTAAACAAAGAACCTTACTCAAATCCTTCTCTACAATTTGGAAATGCAGAAATTACTATTGCTCTCCTAAAGATTTATAACAACAAAAATCTGTGTATCATAGCTCTCTACATACCTCCTGGAAACAATATTCCTATACTAGAATAAATTCTAGCCTGGACCTCCACTAACATTAAAATTTAAACTGTTATCCTAGGCGACGTAAATATTAACTGGACTAACCTCAACTCTAACTTCCATAAAACTAACATTAACCTATTCAACTTTACCCAACTCATAAACACCCTTACCAGACCTAACAAATATAACGCCTCTGGTTCCACTCTTGACTGGATTCT
Organism: Protopterus annectens; assembly: GCF_019279795.1. Lineage (NCBI taxonomy): Eukaryota > Metazoa > Chordata > Ceratodontiformes > Protopteridae > Protopterus > Protopterus annectens. Next base: position 1,422,780,454 of record NC_056743.1, read on the forward strand.
CATTTCCCACCCCAATAAAATAGCTGAAGCAGGCACCCTTCCAAATACTCTGAGCGGCCACCTCTCCACCTATATCTGCCGTGCCCCCTTAGCCTCAAAATCAGTACCTGTACAAACAGACAAGGAACCTAACTAACTTTAACCCTCTAATCTTTATTGACATAATCAAAGACATTAACTGGCACATATAAAAAACTCTCCTACTAGGACATTCTAAATAGCTTTGCTCCACTCTCCATGAAACAGGTTAAAATGAACTATTCTCCTTGGCTAACCAAACCCACTAAAAATCTGATGTACCTTAGAGATAAAACCTAGAAACACTATCAGAGTAACAAAAAACAAGACACCCTAGATCACTTTAAATAGCTCTGCAATCAGGTAAAAAAATGGTGCATAAAGACAAAAAAGACCACTACACAAAACTGCAGTTTAACCACAAACAAAACCTCCCAAAATTTTGGAACTGCATCTCCTCTCTCCTGAACTCAGGCACAAAAAAACAATCCTTGTCCTCACACTGACAAACCTGCACATGAAACTGCATCCTTCTTTAACTCTTTCTTTATAAACTCAATAGCCAACATTACCACTACATTCTCTCATAGCAAGAAAAACAAAAATGACACCTCTTCACCAGAAATCTCCTCCACCTTTACCACCTCCTCCCCAAATTTTCCCTCAACTCCACCCCAAATTTCTCCATCAATCCCATTTCTACCAAACTAGCAATATACTACTCCTTACGTTCAAACCCTGCTCTAACGCCCCTGACAGTTTACCCCCTACATTTCTAAAGACTGCAGTGAAAGCTATTGCTTTCCCTATAAGTATCTTAATCAACAAGTCCATCAAAGAATCCTATGTGTGCAAGCTATGGAAGAAAGCCTTTATTCTCTCTTTTCACAAAGGAGGCAAAAACAATGATATCTCCAACTTTAGACCTGTGGCTATCCTGTCTGATATCTCTAAGATCATGGAAAAGTGCATTCACCTTCAACTAAGGTCTCATTTACTTCAGAAACATATCCTGTCTTCCACACAACATGGTTTCAAACCTGGCCACAGTGCTACCACTGCCTTCATTTCTTTCCTGGATACTATTAGCAGAGCCCATGATAATAGCAAAATAGTATCTACTATATTCTTAGATCTCTCAAAAGCATTTGACACAATTTCTAACCCTTTGCTAATATTACAATTTGGACTGTCTGACACCACTCTTAACTGGTTCTCAAGATATCTAAAAGCCAGATGACAGAACTCAATCTCCTCCTATCTTTGCCCCTCTACTGGAGTTCCCCAAGGCTCCATACTTGGTCTCCTTCTATTCAATATTTTCATTAACAATTTTACACATCGGTGACCAATGGGGTCCTTAACCAATCTGCAGATAACTCTATCATTGCCTGCACAACAGACTCTATCTCTGAACTCCAACTTAAAACCCAAACTGCCTCTCCATCACTGAGTTCTAGATGCTTAATAACCACCTAGCTCTCAACCCTGATAAATCCAAGATCATGCTTTTCACCCCCCAAAAGTCTACCCTGTTGGACAAAAGCATGTTTAATATCTACTCCCAAACTAAAGCCCTAATAGAAATTGTCAGCCAAACAAAACTTCTGGAAGTAACCACAGATGAACATCTAAAATTTGATATTCACCAGCAACAAAACATCAAAAAAAAAACCCCCATCAAAAACGCAGTATGCTCTATAGGCACAACCATTTCCTTAGCCCTTCCTCTAAACAAACACTTGACTCTACTTACCTACTTCCTTTCCTAATGTATAGAACCCTCTTCTCACCAACCTCCAAACCACTTTAAAAGCCAAACTCGAGACTTATTATAATGTTGTTGTATCTTTTGGCTTTTCCCGGTTAGGGGTTGCCACAGCGGAACTCCGGTCCTCTAATGATTGTCAGTCGATTTTTATGTACCAAGTTGCCAGCCCTGACGTACAACCTCCAACGAAGGCACACCCACTCACACATATCTCCACACAAAGACGCTTTAGCTGAGAATTGAACAGGACAACGTCTTACTGTGAGGCGACAACGCTACCGCAGCACCACCACAGTCTTATTATAATAAAACTGCTAAATCTGAAACAAATTCCAAAAACCTCTCCCATCACTGTACTGCTCTTCTCTCCCTAAAATGGCTAGAAGTTCCTAACTGCCTCAATTATCTGCAACTAACTACTGCTCACAGACTTATCTTTAAGCCTTCTGACTGTCCTGCCCTTTGATCTAGCTCTCAGACAGGTCCCTTAGATCAGAGAATCAACAACCTCATCAGGTTCACAAATCTAACCTGCCATCAGGCCAACTTCTTTTCTCCTACTCTTTGGCTAAGAACTGAAATGCGCTCCCTTTAGCTATCAGAACAATTCAAAATCCTGCCCGCTTCAAAACCTCTCTCCACACTTACCTATCTTCCACCTGGAACTGTTCCTGCACTCAGCCCCCTTGAAAACCTATCTCAAATGACACACTCTTCTCTACTGTCTATAAATTCTATACTTAATTCCACTGTACTGCTAAATATGCTTTCAATCCCGGTAGTCCAATTATTGTAAAAAAATGCTATACTATCATTGTATATAATTGTATATAATTTAATTTGTACTGACTGTGATTACAACTCTGTTATTACAACATTGTCAAACAATGATATACTATCTGTGTACATAATTTTATGTTTAATGTACTTTTTATTGTACTGAGGAGCTTTTCTCCCGGGGCCTCCACTGATAATGGGTTCTGCATGACCCAGTAGATTTTCCCAGTTAACAAACTGCAAATGAATAAATAAATAAATATATAAATAAATGAATAACCTTTTCTGATGGCATATTTGGTCTTAACATAACCAAGGTCCACTTTTCTTTAAATAATTAATTGCCCTTTAATGTCTGATTTTGCCACTGGGGGGGGCTCCATGGGGTTCCTAGGATGCAGCTATATTCAACTAAAATTTGTTCATTTTCATATCAGATGTACCACGTTTAAGGTATCTTCTTCCTTAGTGGCTTCAAGAGACCCCTGCAGACACATTTGCTTAACTTAAATTGCAATAAATCATGGAATCTGCTTCTTTATTCTTTTTAGGTCAGTTTAAGGTTTACAGTACAGTTAAGCACATAAATGAAATTCTAATTGAAATTAAAATCATCATGTATGGATAAAATTGGATTACTTTTCGGATTACTATTCTTGTCATACAAGGATGGAGTGATTACATTATGGAGGCAGACAGCACAGTTATATCTACATACTGTGTCCATGGAACCGTAGAAGTCATTGGCTTGGTTTGTATATGCATTGCACACATGACCCAGTGATGGCAGGGTTCTTCTCTCACATTTTATGGGATTTCTCGCAGATTATGCTCATTTATGAACAGTATAGAATGTTGCTATAATCTTGCTATACATCTCATCAACCTGTGGTATACAGGTCTAGTATAAAACCCGTGGTATACAGGGGCTAGTATAAAACCTGTGGTATACAGTGGCTAGTATAAAACCAGTGGTGTTCAGGGGCTAGTATAAAACTTATGGTATATAGGGGCTAGTATAAAATCTGTGGTATACAGGTATTAGTATAAAAATTGTATACAGGGGCTAGTATAAAACCTGTAGTATACAGGGGTTGGTATAAAACCAGTAGTATACAGGTGCTAGTATAAAACCTGTAGTATACAGGGGCTAGTATAAAACCTATGGTATACAGGGGCTAGTATAAAACCTGTGGCACACAGGGGCTAGTATAAAACCTGTGGTATACAGGGGATAATATAAAACCTGTGGTGTACACGGGCTAGTATAAAACCTATGGTATACAAAGGTTAGTATAAAGCCCGTGGTTTACAGGTATTAGTATAAAAATGCTATGCAGTAGCTAGTATAAAACCTGTAGTATACAGGGGCTAGTATAAAACCTGTAGTATACAGGGGCTAGTATAAACCCTGTAGTATACAGGGGCTAGTATAAAACCCGTGGTAGACAGGGGCTACTATAAAACCTGTGGTATACAGGTGCTAGTATAAAACCTGTGGTATACAAGGGCTAGTATAAAACCTGTGGTATACAGGTGCTAGTATAAAACCTGTGGTATACAGGGGCTAGTAGAAAACCTGTGGTATACAGGTGCTAGCATAAAACCTGTGGTATACAGGGGCTGGTATAATACCTGTGGTATACAGGGGCTGGTATAAAACCTGTGGTATACAGGTGCTAGTATAAAACCTGTAGTATAGAGGGGTTAGTATAAAACCTGTGGTATACAGGGGCTAGTATAAAACTTATGGTATACAGGGGCTAGTATAAACCTGTGGTATACAGGGGATAGTATAAAACCTGTGGTATATAGTTGCTAGTATAAAACCTATGGTATACAAGGGTTAATATAAAACCCGTGAATTACAGGTATTAGTATAAAAATGGTATACAGGGGGTAGTGTAAAACCTGTAGTATACAGGGGCTAGTATAAAACCTGTAGTATACAGGGGCTAGTATAAAACTTATGATATACAGGGGCTAGTATAAAACCTGTGGTATACAGGTGCCAGTATAAAACCTGTGATATACAGGGGCTGGTATAAAACCTGTGGTATACAGGGGCTGGTATAAAACCTGTGGTATACAGGTGCTGGTATAAAACCTGTAGTATAGAGGGGCTAGTATAAAACCTGTGGTACACAGGGGCTAGTAGAAAACCTGTGGTATACAGGTGCTAGCATAAAACATGTGGTATACAGGGGCTGGTATAAAACCTGTGGTATACAGGGGCTGGTATAAAACCTGTGGTATACAGGTGCTAGTATAAAACCTGTAGTATAGAGGGGTTAGTATAAAACCTGTGGTATACGGGGGCTAGTATAAAACTTATGGTATACAGGGGCTAGTATAAACCTGTGGTATACAGGGGATAGTATAAAACCTGTGGTATATAGTTGCTAGTATAAAACCTACGGTATACAAGGGTTAGTATAAAATCCATGAATTACAGGTATTAGTATAAAAATGGTATACAGGGGGTAGTGTAAACCCTGTAGTATACAGGGGCTAGTATAAAACTTATGATATACAGGGGCTAGTATAAAACCTGTGGTATACAGGTGCTAGTATAAAACCTGTGATATACAGGGGCTGGTATAAAACCTGTGGTATACAGGGGCTGGTATAAAACCTGTGGTATACAGGTGCTGGTATAAAACCTGTAGTATAGAGGGGCTAGTATAAAACCTGTGGTATTCAGGTTTAGTATAAAACCCGTGGTATACAGAGGCTAGTATAAAACCTGTGGTATACAGGGGCTAGTATAAAACCAGTGGTGTACTGGGGCTAGTTTAAAACCTGTGATATACAGGGGCTAGTATAAAACTTATGGTATATAGGGGCTAGTATAAAATCCATGGTATACAGGTATTAGTATAAAAATTGTATACAGGGGCTAGTATAAAACCTGTAGTATATAGGGGTTGGTATAAAACCTGTAGTATACAGGTGCTAGTAAAAAACCTGTAGTATACAGGGGCTAGTATAAAATCTGTAGTATACTGGTGCTAGTATAAAACCTATGGTATACAGGGCTAGTATAAAACCTGTGGTACACAGGGGCTAGTATAAACCTGTGGTATACAGGGGATAATATAAAACCTGTGGTGTACAGGGGCTAGTATAAAACCTATGGTATACAAAGTTTAGTATAAAACCCATGGTTTACAGGTATTAGTATAAAAATGCTATGCAGGGGCTAGTATAAAACCTGTAGTATACAGGGGCTAGTATAAAACCTGTAGTATACAGAGGCTAGTATAAACCCTGTAGTATACAGGGGCTAGTATAAAACCTGTGTTATACAGGAGCTAGTATCAAACTCGTGGTATACAGGTGCTAGTATAAAATCCGTGGATGACAGGGGCTACTATAAAACCTGTGGTATACAGGTGCTAGTATAAAACCTGTGGTATACAAGGGCTAGTATACAACCTGTGGTATACAGGTGCTAGTATAAAACCTGTGGTATACAGGTGCTAGTATAAAACCTGTGGTATACAGGGGCTAGTAGAAAACCTGTGGTATACAGGTGCTAGTATAAAACCTGTGGTATACAGGGGCTGGTATAAAACCTGTGGTATACAGGGGCTGGTATAAAACCTGTGGTATACAGGTGCTAGTATGAAACCTGTAGTATAGAGGGGCTAGTATAAAACCTGTGTTATACAGGGGCTAGTATAAAACTTATGGTATACAGGGGCTAGTATAAAACGGGGAATAGTATAAAACCTGTGGTATACAGGTGCTAGTATAAAACCTATGGTATACAAGGGTTAGTATAAAACCCATGGATTACAGGTATTAGTATAAAAATGGTATACAGGGGGTAGTGTAAAACCTGTAGTATACAGGGGCTAGTATAAAACCTGTAGTATACAGGGGCTAGTATGAAACTTATGATATACAGGGGCTAGTATGAAACCTGTGGTATACAGGGGCTGGTATAAAACCTGTGGTATACAGGTGCTAGTATAAAACCTGTAGTATAGAGGGACTAGTATAAAAAATGTGGTATACAGGTGCTAGTATAAAACCCGTGGTAGACAGGGGCTACTGTAAAACCTGTGGTATACAGGTGCTAGTATAAAACCTGTGGTATACAGGGGCTAGTAGAAAACCTGTGGTATACAGGGGTTGGTATAAAACCTGTGGTATACAGGGACTGGTATAAAACCTGTGGTATACAGGTGCTAGTATAAAACCTGTAGTATAGAAGGACTAGTATAAAACTTATGGTATACAGGGGCTAGTATAAAACCTGTGGTATACAGGTGCTAGTATAAAACCTATGGTATACAAGGGTTAGTATAAAACCCGTGGTTTACAGGTATTAGTATAAAAATGGTTGACAGGGGGTAGTGTAAAACCTGTAGTATACGGGGGCTAGTAGAAAACCTGTGTTATACAGGTGCTAGTATAAACCCTGTAGTATGGAGGAGCTAGTATAAAACCTGTGGTATACAGGGGCTAGTATAAAACCTGTGGTATGCAGGGGCTAGTATAAAGCCTGTAGTATACAGGTGCTAGTATAAAACCTATAGTGTACAGGGGCTAGTATAAAACCTGTAATATACAGGGGCTAGTATAAAACATATGGTATACAAGGGCTAGTATAAAATCCATGGTATACAGATATTAGTATAAAAATGGTATACAGGAGCAAGTATAAAACCTGCAGTATACACGGGCTAGTATAAAACCTGTAGTACACAGGGGCTAGTATAAAACCGGTGGTATACAGGTGCTAGTATAAAACCTGTAGTACACAGGGGCTAGTATAAAACCGGTGGTATACAGGTGCTAGTATAAAACCTATGGTATACAGGGCTAGTATAGCCAACAACATACAGCTATTTGGTGCAGACGTCTCAACTGTTCCTAATTTGGAGGAATGTTCCTATTGCAGAAGATGTCCCTAAACTTGATTTATCCCTTCATACAATTTTCTGACTCCCTCTCAGCACATGTGATTTTTGAGGGTGTGTAGTATACAGAAAACCACATTACATGATCAACATATTAGTGGCAACAATAATTTAAAGAAAGAGGACACAACTACATCTTCCTTTTTCTGAAGCAAAACTAAATGACCTTGTGTGGTAGAATTTTGCAATGCAGTTCATTAAAGTCTACAGATTTTGCATGGTTACACTGATAAGTTGATAATATTTTCCAGCATTTCGTCACTCTAATTTTAATTGCATTTCTGAGTATTATCTCACATTCCTGCTGAAAGTGGAAAGAGTTATGTGCTAGGTGGTATTCATATTTTTCTGGCTGTATGTACCTACTTTTCAAGGACCTTAGTTCCTGTTATCAATGTTTCTGCAGGTTGAAAGGCATGATTTGGTGTTACCTTTAACAACAGCTTTAGGACAATAGTGACATATCTAACTATCAGCTCCTCCTTAGAAGAATGTTTTATTTTGTTATTTATTTGACTTGATAACTGTGAATTTCTATCTGGGGAGTTTCTTCTTCAGTGGCACCCTGGTGAGAAAATCTCTAGCGAAAACACTTAAAACACCAACAATTTTATGTAAAACTTTTGGGTTAACCACCCTTCATCAGTACATAAATAGTAAGTCTCATCACCATTTAAATAGGGAGCTAATAATATCACATGATTCAGCCAGCCTAACATCACTAATTAACAATTAAATATTTAAATTACTACATTCACAATAACTTTCATAACTACGTTCAAAATCACATTTAAAACATTCATTTTAAAAATATGTCTTTTTATATATAAAGAACTTATAATAATAAACTATGTTTATTTCCCTAAAACATAAAACTAAAAATAAATAGCATTTCTTAAACATTCTCTCTCTGCCTTTTAATCAGTACAGGTTTTATACCGACAGCATTATTCAGACCTGGAAACACATCTGCTTGTAGTCTGATGATCCATTCATATTCTTTCAGCTCTAAGATGTTATTCATATCTCCACCTCTAGTACCCATATTTACTAGACCTATACCTCTAAATTTAAAAATATGCATACTGTTGTTTTCTATAATATGTTTACTTAATGCATTTGTCACCACTTTTCTTCTAATTTCGGACTTATGTTCTATTATACGTTCTCTTAACTTCCTAGTTGTCTTACCAACATAGAATGATGTACACATTGTGCATGTTGCAATATATACTAATTGAGCTGTATTACAATTTGCTGAACATTTAAACTCATATTTTTCTTTAGTAACTGGATGTTCAAAATTATCTGTTAAATCATAAATATCATCACAACAGCTACAATTGTAACATTTTAATGTTGCATTCCTATGTTGGCATATTACTCTTTTTTTCTTTAAAGTCCTTATAGCACAGTTTTTGCTTCAATGTCTCCAAGCTCCTAAATGAAAATCTAGGCCTCAAGCCTACTTAATTTTTAATTTCTGGCATAGCCATCAATATGAGCCAATTTTTTTTCTATTATGTTACATACATCTCTGGTGTTAGCATTAAAAGTAGTAACATATCTCATTACATTATCTCTTTTATCCAAAATCTGTGTTTGTTGTATTATTTCTCTTCCAACAATTGGCTTATATTTATTCATTCTTCCTATTTTTACTTCATTATATATGACATCTACATATTCAGCAGAATAACCATTCCTTTCAAATTCTTGTATCATTTCTGTCGCTTGGAATATAAATTTATTCTCTTCTGTATTGAGCTTACTAGCCCTTATTAACTGTCCTTTCAATACACCTTTAAAAGTATGTGGTGCATGCATACTATTTCTTCTTAGATATCTATTTGCATTTACTTCTTTTTTATATATTGTTGACTCTATTCTATCTCCTTTTTTGTATAACTGAATGTCCAAGAACACTATACTATCTACTGAAAATGACATTTTGAATTTTAAAAAATCCGTCGAGGCATTTAAATATGTAACATAATCTCCGTGCTCTTCACTACTACCATCCCAAATCAAAAAACAATCATCTACAAATCTGTAGAATTTAATTTTGGCATTCAAACTATTCTGTTCACTCAATACAAATTGCTTCTCCCACTGATACAACACTAAGTTCGCGTATGTGTTTGCTACTGGGGTGCCCATTGCTACTCCAGTTAGCTGCAAATATGGTTTCTTATCAAAAATAAACACGTTCTTAGTTAATACCACATCCAATAGAACACATACATTTTCTATTTCTCGTGCTTGCATGCCAATTTCATTAGTAAGAAAACCTCGTATGGCATCCAAACCATAATCATTTGGGATTACTGTAAATAATGAAGTAATATCTAATGTAACAAAAATAAAAGTTTTCCCAATATTCTCTTTATGCCATTTATACAAGTCAGATAAAAAATACTAGTATCTTTCAGTATACTTGGACATTTATTTAAATATTTACTCAATTGCAACTGCAAATATTTTGAAATTGGTTCTGTTACCCATCCATTACCTGAGACTATAGGTCTCAGGGGTGGGTCTTCTAGACACTTATGTATTTTTGGGATGCCATAAATTTGTGGTATCCTAGGACATGGTACAGAAAGGTAATTAAAGGGGTCTATGGTTATGTCTTGACTTAGCTGTAATTCATATACTGTCATGTTGACATCTGCAATACATTTTTTAACATCATTAAAAGTTATTTCTTTAAAAGTTAATGTGTCAGTTAGAATGTTTTTAAAATGTTCCATATATCTATTCCTATCCATTACTACAACTGCGCCTCCTTTATCTGCTTGTTTAATAATTAAACAGTCATCTTCTTCCAACTGCTTAAGAGCTCTATATTCCATATAGGAGAGATTATAAGACTTTTTTCTATTCCGTTTTAAATAAAGCTGTCTCAATTCTTTCTCAACAATATTCATAAATACAGTTAAAATAGGACACAGTTGAGGTATAAATGTACTTAATTTTTTACAAATAGGTGTCCAAGTTGTTGTTTCCTTAAAAATCAACTTCAATGCCACATTTCTTACAAACAATTTTACATCCGTAATTGCTTGCACTATATTGTCCTGCGCATAGGGTATAAATTTCATGCCATTACTCAATAATTATATCTGATCATCACTCAATGTCAATACTGAAAGATTAACAGTACCTTTTAATATTTTTATCATTTTTATCAGTGACGAACTGCTTTGTTGTATGTCACAGGACTGTTGTTTTTCCTCTTCATTCCTGGCATCATTTGCTGCGTTTGCCTTTGTTGCGAATGACCCCTTAGTAATGGTTGCTGTTGCGTGATTATCCTTTCTGGTTGCTTTAAGTGAAATGGTAAAAAAGGGGTAATTTCACCCTGCTTGTTCTTATCTCTTACATCTGCAGGAAGTCAAGGCAAAAGATGTTCATTTGTTTTTGAACAAACTATTTTGTTAGCGGAAGCATTCCTTAAATCCTATATAGGACTTTCTCCATTCTCTAATCCACCCTTTAAGGATGGATCTGCTTGACGATTGGGTGTATCATTCACAGAATTTTGCATACATCATCTCTGATTGGACATCGATTACGTAGATGTTTGTACCATTTCAAAAGTATCTAGCTGATCTAAAGTGTTAGAAGTTCTCCTTTTCTCCTTGGTAACCACAGCACTATTTTTATTCTTAGCATACCATCCCTGATTCTCATTCCTATAAGAAGAAATAGCATGCATGCACCACATACTTTTAAAGGTGTATTGAAAGCACAGTTAATAAGGGCTAGTAAGCTCAATACAGAAGAGAATAATTTTATATTCCAAGCAACATAAATGATACAAGAATTTGAAAGGAATGGTTATTCTGCTGAATATGTAGATGCCATATATAATGAAGTAAAAATAGGAAGAATGAATAAATATAAACCAATTTGTGGAAGAGAAATAATACAACAAACACAGATTTTGGATAAAAGAGATAATGTAATGAGATATGTTACTACTTTTAATGCTAACACCAGAGATATATGTAACATAATAGAAACAAATTGGCTCATATTGATGGCTATGCCAGAAATTAAAAATTTAGTAGGCTTGAGGCCTAGATTTTCATTTAGGAACTTGGAGACATTGAAGCAAAAACTGTGCTATAAGGACTTTAAAGAAAAAAGACTAATATACCAACATAGGAATGCAACATTAAAATGTTACAATTGTAGCTGTTGTGATGATATTTATGATTTAACTGATAATTTTGAGCATCCAGTTACTAAAGAAAAATATGAGTTTAAATGTTTAACAAATTGTAATACAGCTCAATTAGTATATCTTGCAACATGCACAATGTGTATATCATTCTATGTTGGTAAGACAACTAGGAAGTTAAGAGAACGTATAATAGAACATAAGTCCGAAATTAGAAAAAAAGTGGTGACAAATGCATTAAAGGACAACCGCACCCTCAGACTCAAAAAACATATTAATTTCATCATGGTTTGATATTTCCTACATTTTAATAGCACTCTGAGACTATTTTGAGCTTTTTAGATATTTTTAGATGCAATTTCTGACTCTGACCACATGGGGTCTGGCATATTGAAAAAATTCAGACTGTTTACGCTGCCTCTAAGTATCCCAGAATGCATTATTTATCTCTAAAAAATTGCATCAGATCTGCCACGTTTTGCCTTAAGCTGCTGTCACTTCATTGACTTAACAGGCATTCACTGCAGTCTTAAAATCCCCTACTTTTGGTTAAAATGTTATCCTTTTTCAATGACCACTTAAAACACAAGCAGTGCAAATGCTACAGAACAGAACTGAAAGGTGCACTTTCTAGCTTTTTCATCTTAGAAATGCTAAATTGCTTTCTTTTGTGAAGGCTGAAATCTAGCTCTTCAAGGAATCTCCCCTCCCACTTCACACCTACCTTCCCTAGCTGTCAAAGAGCCAAGGGTAATTTGACCCATTATCTGCATGTGATTGACAGCTCGTCACAGCAGGTGACCAGAGTAATGTACTGTTTGCTTGTCAGCCTTTTCCTCCTAAAAGTGGGAGACTTTTTTTGTTGCACTACTCCTGTCAAATTTAAAACCAAGCTACATGGCACTGGCAATAATCCCTGCTTTGCAAAGCAGTCTGCCACTTATTTTCCCTTCCTGTTTAAATAGCTAACAAATGATGCACTATAAACTTGAAATATTTTAGACTTGCATGACAGCACCCACATGCTTTTTTGAGTCAATATTTAAAAAAAATTATGGTAGTGCATACACACATGAACCTGCGCACACGCACTGATTTACTTCTACAATGATTTAGATTTTATTTTTACATTTTATAGCAGTGTACTAACCAAGTAGAGAAATCTGGTTCAAAAGCAAGGATAAATTGATCCTGAAATACCTATGAACCTCAAGAAATTAGGACAAAGCCATACATAGAAGTGGGACAAAGGCATCTGAACTGTCTGCAAACAGCTACAGTTAACTTTGAGTATGTGTCTACCTGTTTAAGCCAATATTCATTTTCCCCAGGAGAGCACTCTGCTTTGGCTTGTAAGCAGCCCCCCCCCACACACACACACACACACACACACACACACACACACACACACACACACACACACTTGCCCCTTGCTGTATCCTATGGACATTAGAAGGCCTCCAGCTGAGGGACTACATAGGTTACCTGTATTTTTTAGCAAGTTCCTCCTCCTATTTTATTTCTTCTCACTCATAGCCCCTACCATGATAGTGCTATCCCTGGCCACAAAAACAAAATGGTTGCAAGGCATATACTTCACTACCAGAAAACTGAGATCAGAAAAGCTTACCAGCCTTAGAGATTTTATCAGACTTTGCTTCTCAGTGTATACTCACTCACAAAATGTTATATTAACAGGCAGAATATCACTTTGCAGACTAAAGAAATAGTATTTTGTCTACCAAACTTTATCACAAAGTCAAAAAATATATATGCCATGCTGATTCCATTATTTCAATAGGAATTGGCAGCAACTCTCACTCAAGGCATGCTGCTTAGCAGCTTTACAATGACTAAGCTGCTGTGCTTGTACAAGCAGCAAAATTCCTCATTTCCTTTCCCATCTATCTTCTATTTCTCTCTTATTTTCCTTACGTTTTCATTAATTTAAAAACAAAGCTCAAAGAATATGATAGCAACCGTGACATTAATCTTACAAGAACGTCTGAGGCTACTTCTAAACTATGGACACATAGTGATGGACAAAATGTTGAACCTCTATATTGCCTACATCACTGTATATTTACCTGCTATAATAATCTTACATGGGAACCCAGAAATGCACTTAGCCTAGTTGCATGAAACAAGTATAGCTGCAGAAACCACCCTGGACTACTACCACTCTCTTGCTGACTATTCATAAGTATGTTTACAGGCTGCAGAATTACTCAATAAATAAGTTTTATGCCTAATCGTCCACATTAAAATAATTGGTATTATTCAGCTGTGGCAAAGTTTCAAGCAGGTAGCAGGTTTGATGGCACACACACTAAAATGGAGCAAGCAGAGTAGCATAACAAATAAAACGGAGCAAGCCCAGCAGCATAACCAATAAAACGGATTACTAATATTAAAAAATAATAAAACATGACAAGACTGAGCTCAACAACAGAAACAAACAGCCAAAAACATTACAAAACATCTGCAGCATGCAATAGGCATCAACAAACTAAAGAAAACCAAATACAGCTACAAATACAGCAAGGTTTTTAAAAACACACCAGCAACCAAGCACAAGGCATCAACTAAAGAAAACCAAATATAGCTACAAATACAGCATAGTTTTAAAAAACACCAGCAAGCAACTAAAACACTAGACAGTAATACAATTACTACAAGCAGCAATACACTTACTTCAGAAGGAAACCCAAAGGCAGCAAGCACAGAAACACAGGCCGACTCAAGAATACAAAAGATGCAGCAATACACTTACTTCAGAAGGAAACCCAAAGGCAGCAAGCACAGAAACACAGGCCGACTCAAGAATACAAAAGATGCAGCAATACACTTACTTCAGAAGGAAACCCAAAGGCAGCAAGCACAGAAACACAGGCACTCAAGAATACAAAAGCATTAAACATAACTGGGGAAATATAAACCCTGGATCAAAATGAAAATAAGTAGGCTAAGCTAAAAATGCAGCTGCAAAGGGGAAGCATGTGGCACCCTTACAAACAGAAAAAGATTAACTCCACTAATGTGCAATTAAAAACTTGGGAGGATACAATATCAGGGCTAGGGAGGCATAGAAACAGGGACAAATTACATTTAGGATACACTATTAAGAAGTAATAAGACTTACCTTACTTATGAAGTAGCAAGTGCTTCACATGAATAGGATTTGCTAACACAGAAAAGGAGTTCCACACAGCACCTAATCCATTTATTAGGTTAACAGTGGGCTGGGAAAGGCAGTGTTGACATCACAATGTGGGAGGATCACAGGGATTCTGTACAGCATGCAAATAAGGCAGTGTTTACGTCACTTTGGGGGAGGAAACCTCCCAGGATCTTCAGCAAGAGCTATGGTAGATGTGACATCATTATTTAAGAGATGACTAGACAGTTTTCATCTTGGTTTTAAAACTGAAAGTCAAACAGTATGAAGCCTAAGCAGTAAAAGAGAATAGTGGATTTTATTTTAAAGTTATTTTTTAGGCTGTATCACATAACAGGATTTTAGGGAGACATCAGGTAGAGATATTTGATTTGATATCCCGTTATTTTCCTTTAAGTAATCATATTATAGAAAACAACAGTATGCATATTTTTAAATTTAGAGGTATAGGTCTAGTAAATATGGATACTAGAGGTGGAGATATGAATAACATCTTAGAGCTGAAAGAATATGAATGGATTATCAGACTACAAGCAGATGTGTTACCAGGTTTGAATAATACTGTCACTATAAAACCTGTATTGATTAAAAGGCAGAGAAAGAATGTTTAAGAAATGCTATTTATTTTTAGTTTTATGTTTTAGGGAAATAAACATTCTTTATTATTATAAGTTCTTTATATATAAAAAGACATATTTTTAAAATGGATGTTTTAAATGTGATTTTGAACGTAGTTATGAAAGTTATTGTGAATGTAGTAATTTAAATATTTAATCGTTAATTAGTGATGTTAGGCTGGCTGAATCATGTGATATTATTAGCTCCCTATTTAAATGGTGATGAGATTTACTATATTTATGTACTGATGAAGGGTGGTTAACCCGAAAGCTTTACATTAAATTTTTGGCATTTTAAGTGTTTTCGTTGGACATGTTTGTGCAGTATCACCAGTAGTTTAACTTTTAGAGAAAATCTCTAGAACAGAAAGAAAAAAAGGAGTACAATTACAGAACAACAGACTGAACACAAATAAAACACAATAATACAAAGACTGGCAAAGCTATACACAATTGTTAAATAATTTAATTAGAAATAATGAAAAGTTTGCTTTTAAAAGGACAAACATCAAGATAAATTGAATGAGTATAGGTACTGTTGCTTTTCCAGAGGTGTCAAACAAAGCACCAGAAGTGTTGAATGCAAACGACAGAAAAAGTTAAAGTAGAGTGATCAGCAAAATTAAATATGAAAAAATAGAAAACGTTTCTTGGATGTGGCAAAGTATGGTAGCAACTATGAAACTGGGTACCTTCACTGTGATGTTAGAGGCATGCACTGCTCCCATCCAATGTTGAGTCAAGCTCTAGCTGAATGCAAAACCAATTTAATGCATGGATCTTTGGATGCAGGGGTCTGCATCTGTTGCTAGATGCAGGTGGTGTCAGATGTATCATATTTTCTTGCATTTTTAGAGCTAAAACCCCTCTACCCTAAACATTACTAAGGCTTCCCAAATGAAGACACCTTGAAGAGCCAGTTTGGGGAGCACAATTTCTAGGTCTCCATTTCTGGATATAGCTAAGGATGACTGTGTCTATGTTATGTCAATCAGTACCTGAGTCAATGTTACACAGATTTTTTTTCCTCTTTGCAACCACTTGAGAAGACAAGCTGTTTGATTAATTTTATATACTATAAAGTGTCTGAATCATAGAGAGAAATTTAGATGCAGTGGATGTCAGCCACCTGAATGCAAAATCAAGATGAGCTGATGGATAGGAACAATGCATCTTACCCTTTGAAAATGCTCAGATGGTATTTATGCCAAATAATTGGGATGCACTGCGTGTAAGTTCACATACCACACACATTGCACTATTTATACTGCAGCAAACTATCTCCGCCACAAAATGCTGGGAATACCTAGATAGCCTTTGTCCTACAAATATATAACTAATTGTCCACTTGATTTGACACACTTGTAAAGAAAATGCAATACAGTATAAAATGTGTAAAGAGAAGGGAATGCATAAAATAGAGGAAAGTCATTGAAAAGCAGAATAAGCAGGTATGCAGTACTTAAGTGCAATTTGAAATTAATTTCAAAATTCAAAAGCATTGCAAAGCGAAACTTGCATTACTCCAAGAAATAGACTGCCTTCCATTTAGTCACCTCACCTAGTTTTGAATAAGAAATATAATTAATTAATTAATCAGTCTTTGATTGTAATGTCACTCAAAGGTCAGACTATAACAATGATTATGCGATTATAAAGCTTATTAAACCTTGGATTTGTGAGAATATGTAGAACATCAGCATTGCTAAAGGCATTTCTTTGGATATAACTCTTGTCCTATTGCAGAAAAGTACTTTGTTGCTACATAGGTTATGCTGGGTGGTGTAAACAACTACTATGGAATTATTGTTCCAGATAGTTGGGAAAATTTCAACAACTGCATTAAACGGTACTGCTGTATTTCTCCATAATGACACTCGGTGGCTACGTGCAGGTAAACTTTAACTGAGTTGCAAAACATATAAATAAAAGCACACATTTTCACCAACAAATTATGGAGTCTTTCTTAAAAGCAAGACTTCATAGACTGTGTGACATAGATTATAGATTAGCTTTTATAATGGCAATAAAATGGACATTTCCAGACTTTCCTCCTCCAAGAGAAGAAAGAAAATGATCCTTATAGAAAGAACTGAATAATTAAACAATAACAGCAATCATCGAAAAGCTGTGACATACCACTTAAGAAGCTGTTACACATGTTAGCACTCAGATGGGAAATTAATGCCAGATTTCCTTGAAAAGCTAATTGTGCCAATTTTAGAAAAAAGAAAAAAAAACAGAAGTGATAGAAAGCAGGTAAAGCAATTGACAGGATTTTTATTTTAGATGAGAAAGAATAATATGGTATAAATGGAGCCCTGCCAGCACTTATCATGAAGCTAGGATGGTATAAAAACATTTTTTAGTATAGAATGGATACTATATATGCATATATATATATATATATATATATATATATATATATATCTATATACATCTATATCTATCTATATATATATATATATATATATATATATATATATATTTATTTATTTATTTATATGTATATTACAGCAAAAATAAACCTGAAGCTAGTTGTTTTAAGCCCAGTTTGTCTCCAATGTAAATGATAAAGTAAAATAATATGCCTGCCACCATTCCTCAGCCTATTATCTCAAGAGAGCAGGTGATCTCAGCACTCTCCAAGGCCAAAAACTTGGCTTCAGTGGGACCAGACAACATCCCAGGTTGCCTTTTAAACAACTTAAAACATGACCTAGTAGACCTGCTTGGATCCCAGTTTAAACACTGCCTTCAAAATGACTATGTTCCAGAAGAATGGAGGACAGCAACAGTAACCCCGCTGCACAAAGGGGGACCATCAACTGACCTTGGGAATTACAGGCCTATAAGCTTGACTAGCCCTCATCTGCAAGGCCATGGAAAGAAACATCATGGACCTTACTAATAAAGACATAGGCAATCTCCAAACTCTGGATCCATCCCAGTTAGGATTCGTTAAAGGTTGATTATGCCTGTTAAACATGGTTGACTTTCCTTGAGAAAGACACCAAGGGCCTGAATGAAGGAAAGGCAGTGCATATCACATATCCTGACCTAACAAAGGCATTTGGCACAACCCCCCACTCAAGTATTATAGAGAAACTCTCCCAGTTGGGAATTAACCCCTACATTGCCAGATGGGTAGCCAACTAGCTCACCGACAGGACACATACTGTCAAAGTGGGTGACTTCACTTCTACCAAAGACCAGTCACCAGTGGTGTACCAAAGGGTTCTGTGCTGGGCCCCTTAATGTTCAAAATGTATTTCTAAGAAGTCCAGGCAAACTTGGGCAGCCTGAGGCTGATGAAGTTAGCTGACAATTGCCAACTGGGAGCAATCATTGAGTCCCCCAGTGATATTAATATACTGCAGACAGGGTTAATGCAGACAAATGATTGGTGCCAAAGCCATGGGTTAATGCTTAATGCAAAAAAAAAAATACATTATTACTCTCTTTCAGAAAGCTGACATCCATAGACACCATTCCCCTAAGTGGAGACCCAGTGGTATGTGATCTGGGTACTCAGGTTGATAGGTTCCTGATCTTTAACCACCACATATCCACAGTAGTAAGGAAATCATTCTATGTGGGTGGCATATCCTATAAGTAAAGGCATAACACCTACATCTAAGGATGTCATAATTCCATTATACTCGACCCTCATCAGACCAATAATTGAGTACAATGCTCTCTTTTGCATGTACCTGACCAGACACCTGCAATAATTGGTGGGACCATAGAGGCTTCTCACCAAGAAATTACAGGGTACACAAAACAGATCTTACATGGAAAGACTGAAAGCCTTGTCACTGTATTCTGTCTTCTACAGGTTGCTAAGGGGTGACCTGTGCATGGCTTACAGAGCAGTCTCTGACCTGACTCTGATGGAAATGCTACATTCATAAATCAAACTGCATGTGGGTTACTCACTCCGGGGATCTTAACCTAGCATCTCACATAAACAGGTCATGCTAGGGACATAGATACTTCTACCAGAGACTGCCACTTCTCTGGAACAAGCTTCCAATTCACGTAAAACAGAGCACCTCTCTCACCCTCTTCAAACGCAACCTAGATCAATGGATGGGTGACCATAAATTCACCCCTGGGGTGGCACCCATGTCCCTCTTGGATAGAGGAAGTCATTATTAACTACCATAGACCCTTACCTCTGTGAATTTCACTCACCTAACCATCGACAATTGGGGCAACTTGGGATGAATATGGCTAGGCTTTTAAGGGCCATTGTGCCATTAGCCTAGTAAACTTCTGTGAATCTGTGAATCTGTGAAATAAGCTTCTTTTTTTTTGCAAAATAAAATTCAGGAAAAACAAAGTAAAATCTTTTGGTAAAGACAGTGCGACTCAACTGCAATCTCTCTTTAGACTTGGATACAATGTTCCCTTATGCACAGGGTTCTGGCAAATTCAGTTTTCCATTCAGGGTTTACCAAGTTCAGTTCAGGTCAAATGCAATGTCCCCTTACACACAAGGTTTAGCAAAATAGCAGGCTAATAATAAATGAATAGTGCTTAAAGAGACCACAAATACAGAGCCAAGTCAAGGAATTTCTCTTTATACTTTCATAAAAGGCAGGGATAAACTGAAGTGCCTTCTCCTTGGACTTGCACACAGACAGGGATACTTCCCAAATGATTTTTCCTCTGTAGAAACCCCTCAGGATTGCCTTCCTTCCTTCCTAATGGAGTTTCTACTATCTTTCCAGGACCTTCTTCGAATCCATAGGTCATGGATTTGTTCAGTAGCAGGGTGCTGAGCTTTAAATAGGTCTGTCTGAAGATGTCCCTCATTCAGTTCCTGCTCAAGCTGTAATCGCCCCACCTGTTTCTGAGTCAGCCCCCTTAAGGGACATAAGTTTAAGCCCAGCCGGTGAGCTGCATGCCTGAGGCAGTCCATCTGCATTTAGGAGGCTGTGACTTGGATGATGTAAGATCTTAAAACTAAAGGGCCTACTGAGTGAATGTCAGGCCGGTATCCTTTTAATGTTATATTCATTACCTTGTAGCATGATCTTTTACAAACACAAACTCCTGACTTGCAGGCAATATTTAATGGTGGTGAAGGCCCAGTTAACATTTAGACACTATCTTTCAATAGTAGCACTTTTTGGCATTACTCAGCTTTTTTGGTAAAATAGCAGTTTGGATGTTCTTTCACATCTACACTTGAATTAAGACTGTGCCTATTCCCACCTCAGAGACATGTGTGTACTAAGGATTGTTAACAGAAGCTGAAGCTATGACTATAGGCTTGTTCCATTTCATTTATCCACTTCAACTTCAATGGAGAATTACCTTTAGTTGGGTAATTTGGAGGTAAGATAAAGTGGTAAGGCCGGGATCAAATTTCCAATAACAGCTAGCCAGTCCAAAAAGCCTTACTTTGCTTCTTTTGTGGTTGGCATGAGCCAGTGTTGCATTGCTTTCATTTTCCTTGAGTGAATAAACTATTCCTTGGCCTATTATATAGCCCAAATGAACAGCAAACACAGGTAGTCCTAGTGGGCAAAAAGGTCAAGAGAGTACAAAAACACAATGTGAACAGTATAAAACAAACTCCACCACCACAGCTGGAATATGCAAAACTTTTAATATTAAAACAATAAAAGCCAATAAAAGAAGGTAAGCATTTTCATGGCTGGTAGCTGCTTCTTCCGACCATAACATTTTGTTCTAAGAAGCTGTCCCTTCAATACATTCTGAGTTACATGTTTAGGATGCATACTGGTCTTGTGTAGGATTTTATTTCTCTTACATGGCTTTTTGTAAATCTTAGTCTCTACCCCACCAAATGCATCCTTTACAACAGTTACATCTAAGAATTCAATAGAGTCCTTAGAACAGTGATGAGTAAATCCTAAAAAAGTTGTTGTGGTGTGTAAATACTCAATGATGGACAAGAGGCTATCGGATGTGCCTCTCCATACTAAAAATATGTCATCCACAAAATGTCTGTAGTAACTAATGTTATCAATAAAAGGATTATTAGAATAAATATTCTTGTATTCCCATTGTGCTAAAACTAGCTTTGCACAGGAGTTGGCACAAATTGTGCCCATTGCCACCCCAACACACTGCAGAAAAAATTAATCTTTGAAAATAAACACATTATTCTCCAGAATAAGTTTAAGAAGCATTCATGTCAGCATCACTTTGTGGAGAAATCACTGCTTCTGTTTGTGGAGAAATCGCTGCTTCTGGAATATTAAAGGGACAGCTTCTTAGAACATCGAGGCTTAACAACAAGGATAGCATGCTGATGAAGCTTTGGATCGGATGTCTGATTGTTTTATGTCAAGAGGTTAATCACATACAGAAGTACTCAAAGCAGATACTGAGGTATGCCTGATGAGGGATACCACTGCTCAGCCATACTTCAAAGAACATAATGAAGCTGTATCCTCTTCGTCTGTTAGACATACTGCCACCCCTCGCATTGTGATTACATATTCAGTAATGTAGCAGTGATATGTAAGATTATAAAGAAGAATTGGCCAGTGCCTATGACTGATGATACAATCAAGAAGGCATTGGGACCTGTACCCAAATTTTCTTTCCGTAACAACAAATCATTAAAAGGAGAATTATGTTACAGACAATCTAAATGTGTCAGATCTGTCCACTCTGATCGCACTGGCACTTTTTCATGCCATTCCTTTCAAACACGTAAATATATATGTGTTATAAGCTCCATTGCATGACCTTCTCTGAATTGTCATATTTATTTTGATTTTTATGCCAATTGTAAATGTTTAAATGTGATTTATTATGCTAATTGCCAAGTATGCAGTAGCTTTTATGTCGGAAAAACTAACTGAATGTTGAAAGAGAGAGTTTTAGAAAATATAGGTGGCATTTTTAATAAGAAATCCACAAATTTTTTACCTAGATAAGCTATTGACTTTGGCCCTGCACATTGTTTTAAATTTACTGTTTTAGAGATTATTGAACGAACCACTAAAGGGGGTGACATTAAAAATATTATGGAATATACTGAGCTCAGATGGATCATTTTACTTAAAGCTGATTTACCTCCTGGTTTGAATGACACTTTATTTATAAAGCTAGTCTTGCGAGTATGTGGCTTGAGGCATTGATTTTATTGATTACCTCTTAATGAATAAAGTTTTTATGAATGGAGTTCTATGAATGAGGTCTGGTTACATCATCTGCAGTAGAAGACATGTGACCCTTTTTTTTTTTTTTTTTTTTTTTTTGATTGGTCGGTTTGCATTTTTAAGTATTGAAGTACTTTCATTGATGTATTATGGTCTGAAGAAGTGTCTATCAGCTGTGGAAGTGCTTACCTTCTTTTATTGGCTTTTATTGTTTTTATATTAAAAGTTCTGCATGTTCCAGCTATGGTGGTCAAGTTTGTTTCATGCTGTTTATATACTCCAAATAATGGACTTTTGCTATACCTAACTTGTACTTTGCTTGTTTAGCCATCAGAGTAGCTAGGTTAGTCTTGCTGAATTTTTTAATCACTTTGTCCACTTGGTGCATGGGCTATAAATCAAAATGAGATGTGCTGTTTAGCTTCCTGAGGTCTCTACAAATCATTTGAGACCAATCAGACTTGGGAAACAATATAGTGGCATTAGTTGATTCACACTGCAATTCTACTAACACCACAAATTTTAGCATGTCTTTACTTTGTACCTGACTGTTTGCTGTTGGAGAGTTAATACTAATGTTTGGCATGGTTTTAAGTGTACTTTTGCCCCAGGTACAGTTTCTATATTGCATTGAATTAAACTGGCTTTACAGCACACCACTGAGAATATGTCTTTATTTTGAGCAGATATTATTTCGCTTCTTTTTTCTGATGTCCAGATATTTTGACTAGAGTACATGCTGCAGGAACCTTAACTTCCCTCTACAAATATACTTACTACAAAAAACATCAGTTTCTCTCTGTAGTTTCAGAACATTTATGCAGTACAGTTGCCCTGGCTTCCTTATTCCTAGTTGTCTTACCTTATGGTATACTTCAGTTATTTTCTCATTTCAAAAAGACTTTACACATTCCAAGGATCTTGTTTTAAGCAGCGGATATTTATACAAGTACTTTATATCTTGGTTTGAATTCCCTTAGATGAGCATTTTGTTAGATGTTCTCAGTCATTCTTATTGTGCATTTTCTATTTGTTGTTTTAACTACAGGTTCTTAATCTATTTTGCAGATCCATAGAATACTCTATGATACTTCTAAATGGGTGGTTTCTTCCTCAATTATTTCTTTTGCTATATCTAACAATCCTCTTGGATGTCTATGGTATAGCAATTCAAATAGTGTGAATCCAGCTGAGGCTTGAGCTACTTGTGTTACAGAAAAGCAATGATATTGTAGCAATTTGTCCTAGTTTTTACCATCTAACTCTACAGCCTTCTGTAATACAGACTTTGAAGTGTTATTAAAATGTTCAACTAGCTCATCTGTTTGGGAATTGGATACAGATGTCCATAGCTATTCAAGTTAAAAGCTCTTAAAATGTTCACAAATTACTCTAGACGTGAATAGGGTGCCTTGCACAGTAAGAGTTTCTTGGGAAATTCTTACCCTAGAACAGAGGGTTACTAATTCTTTCTGGACAGATCTTGCATTGACTCTTCACAGAGGTACTGTCTCATGAAATGTTGTTGCACAGTCAATAATTACCAGGATACACTGATGGTCATTATATTTTACAAGTGCACCCACAATAACCACTGCTACACACCGAGAAGGGACCTCTACAATGAGAGAGGTATCAACGTTTTCTTAAATTGTGGGTTGGGTATTGTGCTTTGGAACTCTGGGCAGGTTGCACAGAAGTTCTCTATGTCCTTCTTAATAGCAGATTAATAAAAGCTTACCAAAACTCTAGCCTTTGAATTATCACCAAGAATGTGGCTTTGTAGTAATTTCATTACAAGTGTTTTAAAAAGGTTTTGGAATTATTAACTGACTCTGTTTCTGTTCCCCCTGTTTGTTTATTTTGTATAGCAGGTCATTTCTTATCTCACAAGAGAGGTATATAGTGGGTCTAATTTTCTGGGTCCCCATCTATTCTCTGTCTATATTCTCTAACTTTCTTGAACTTGACTTGGCTTATCTGAAGGTCAGATGAATCAGTATTTTCCTCAGTAGTCTGACATGAAGAGGAGGTTGTGGCCACTTTTCCTATAAATACAGATACAGGCATTTCCATTTAGCCAGTTAATTCCATATTAAGGGTAAGTAATACAAATTATTTTCTTCTGCAGGGATACTTCTTGTTTTCTTTTCTATTCTCCTGGCTTGCTTTTACTCAATTTTCCCTTAGAGCCTTGTTTGTACTCCTGTCTGTCTGCCTTGATATAACATGGACAAGCATAAGGCTGCATTTGGGTTTCACTTATTTTTCCTTCAGGATAAGAGCCAGATGTCCCTTTTTCTGTTTCTGTTACTATTTATAGCATATTCTTAACCATGGGATAGTATCTTAAAATCTCTACCATGATTTCTTGTATCACTGTTGTAACCTTTTGGTAAAACTCATGCTCCATGCCTCTTTTTATACTGATGTCGATATTTTAACAAGAGTCTTTTAACAAGGCTCAGTGTTAAATTTATGTAACCATTTCACCCAGTGCCTGTTTTGTGTCTTCTATCTCTGTATTTTTCTGTTTTCTCTTTAGTATTTACTATTAGCTATGTGCTTTTGGCAATATATCTGGCTGAACTTTTTCTTCCAATAATTCCAATGTTTGTTTAAACTGGGGAAAACCTTGACCATTTATTATAACATGAGAAAATTATGCACCAGAGCTGCAGGACAGAACACTTACCTAAGAACGTTAGTATTTCTACTTTTGTCATAGAGAATCCCCTTTTGGCCACTTGTACACATACTGCTTAAGCATTGTGCTCATCATTTGGTTTGTGCTTCAAATATATTGTGACTTAATCAGTGCCATCTTGCTTCCTGAATCCAACAATCCTTGTAGTTATCTCCCTTCTACTGCAATGGTACATTTTACGCTTGTTGATAGTATAATGACAGAATGCATATTCTATCTTTCTAAACGTTAATGCTTCAGCATTATTACATTCCATTGATATACCCCCAGGCACACTTTGTTTAACATACTGCTGATTGACTAGTAGTAGCAGTTTTTAAAGGCATAGAATTGCTGTCGTTGACCATATAGGTCTTGGTTATATACCTCTTTATAGAGCAAATTGGTTCAAATTATGACAATTTATATGGCTCAAGGCAAAGTAACTTATACAGGAAAAAACTTGCTAATAGCCCTTTATGTATGCAAGGTTCATTTAAAATCTGCAAGTTTGCATAGCAGCAAATGTTTTAGTACTACAACAAGTTGTTTAGAAGACTTTGGGTCACTCAGGGAAACACACTTTCTTAAGTTACTAGAGAATGACCTTTTACATTTATCTACAGCTAAAATTTCCAGAACTTTAATTATATTGTTTGTATGAGGTTCTAGACCACTTTAAATATATTTTAAATCAGCCATTTGTGATCTTACCTGTCTGTCTGTATTGAATGTCCATTTGTGAAACTGAAGGGACTGTGCTTTATGTGGAGACCCAGTACTTTCCAAACAATGTTCTTGTTTTCAGTTTTGAGTAAACATGATCATCAGTATCTTCAAGATCCATATGAGTTTTTAGTGTATATAGGTTCATAGGTGTGTACTAGGCTAACGACCCTGGAGCCTATATAAGCCTAGCCCAAGAAGATGTCTTCTTCTTGGCTAATATCTATTAGAGAAGACAGAATTCTAACCCATTGAACTAGGGCTAGTTCTTTCTAGTTGCATTGTTTTTAAAGGCCACTATGTAAGCCTATATATCATTCTTTATACTGAGAGCTCCTCAGGGATACATTGGACTTGGGGATTCACTGTAAGGTGAATGGTTGGATCATCCAAGTGGAATTCTGCTGCTGGACGCTAAGCAGGTGTTGATCAATAGTCGCAGATCTCTCCTCAAAACTGACCATGTATATTCAGTGGCTATACTTCTTTACAGAAGAATGACCAAATGGTGTTTGGTTCAGTCTTGAAGACTGACAAGGCATTGGTCAGTTCTTTCTTGAAGACCGACCAGGTGATTCTGAAGTGCTGCTGTGGCACTTACTTGGTCTTTTAGAGTTTATCAAAGCCTCAATTAATTTCTCGATGTTCACTCATAGCCCAGTAGTCACAGTTCAGAAGAAACTGTTGGTCTCATAAAACAGCTACTCTAGCTATAATTAACAAGGTTCTGAATACTGCACAGGTTTTTCTGTAAGCAGACAATGATTTGCTACTCTGGCAGTGTAAGTCTGGTGGGGAATATCACTAGGTTAATCAAGGGGCTTAGGAAAGCCGCAGTATATTTAAAGACTGTAATTTTTGCCAACATCATCCATCATTATAGCAAAGAATATATGTTAAGGCCAGCTGTTGTTTTTTTAGGCCAGTTTAATTACAATATTGTAGCTCAAAATAAAATAACTATGTTTCTTTTCACAAAAACTCAAGAAAAGTAAATTAGCTACACTTCTTTTGGCAAATAGGGTTTAACTCAACTGCAGTGCTTCTTTATAATCACATACAATATTCCCTTACACACAGAGTTCTGGCAAGTTCATTTCAATTTCTATGCAATGTTCCTTCACATTCAGGATTTAAAAAGTTAATTTAAGTTCATGTGTAATGTTTCCTAAAACACAGGATTTATAAAAAAAAAATCTGGTTAAAAATAAATAAGCAGTAGTCACAGAAACAACAATGTGGTGCTAAGTCTAAGCAACTTGTCTGTACACCTCCATGCAGGCAGGGTTAAATGGAAGCACCTTGTTGTATGTTACAGTCGGGGTGCCTCCCACATGACTTCTCATCACTAGGGTATCATCCTTTTGAATTGTTCTTCTAGGACACATAAGTCCTACCAGTCCTCCCAGGACCTCCTTCAAAGATCATGCATCCATCGGATATTGGGAATGAAACAGCCTTGTCTGCAGATGTCCCTCATTCATTTCCTACTCTGCTCTAACGTGCCTTCTTGTTTCAGTTAGTCCCCCAGGGACTGTTCCCAGCAGCCAGCACTATGCTATAATACATACTTTCAGTAGTAGTGACTTTCAGTTAATATAAAAGACAGATGATAACAACAAAAATCAAGTATCACTGCAAGAAAATATTTAAAAAATTATGGCCATTCCACTACATGACAAACCCATGTATTACACCATCTGTGGAAATACTGCAATAACAATGCTGTATATCATGGGAACATTCAGTACAGATAACAAGTATTTGCATATTACGTAAAGAGGCTGATGCATTGGATGAAAGTGTAAATATTTGCATAAAAACAGCTAAAGGCATTTCTGATCACAAAAGTCTGACATCTCATTTATCAGCTGGCTCTACCATTTCCTGTAAACTTGTTTTTCCACCAGGAAAAAAAGCCTTTGGAAAGAGGGTGTATTCATTACTTAACGTGACTGAATAAATCGTGACATCGACTTTCTAACAAGAAGTGCTACCATGACAAAACTTTATGAACTGCAACAAATAGAAATACAAAAATAATAAACTCATTGCACAAAGAAAAGCCTGAAAAAAACAGTAATGTTCCTCAGTTTAAATATTGTCTGGCATTGTGGTGTAGCTGATTTTTCATAACATATATCTGCGGAGCAGATTTGTAGTTTTATTATTATTATTATTATTATTGGCTGTGTGAGTGGAGAGCATGATTATTACTTAGACGTGTGAAATATATACTCAGCCAGTGAGACACTGGACTACCCTTGCGGGTTGCATAAGGAACTTGAGCAGTGTATAGATTAATACATTTTTTTTTTTTGTTTAACATTTGTTTACCAGGAAAGTCCAACTTGGAATGAAGCCAATTTTCAGTGGAGGCCCAGGGAGAAACAATCCAGATGCATAAATTTGTAACGTGGGAGTAAATCGGAGTATCCAGAGAAAACCCACACGAATACAAGGAGAACATGTAGATGTCACACATCAGGTACTCCAGCCAAGAATTGAACTGGAGAACAGCTTGTTGTGAGGCGGCAACACTACCGCTGCACCACTGCACCATCCAAATACATGATATGGTGTCTAAATATGGGTATGCCCTACATTGTAAGTACATTGCTCACATACATGCTTAATGTCATAATTTATATCCTAGTTTCTTTTCTATCAGAAACTCTAAACAAATACTTAGAAATTCAGAAAATCTTTTTAATAATACCAGCAAGTCTTTATGACATGGTGATTATGTAGGTTTTATTCACAGGTAATAATGTTTGGACATGGGCTTTATTTGAATATTAAACTGCACAAGCTATCGTAAACCCTATGCTATGCAGATCCATCCTTCAAGGGATCAAGGGTTTACTGCTTTAAAGAGTGTTAAACAACATTTTAAGAAACAGCAATTTAAGATTTTTTATATCATCAGCAACTAAAAAATATAACTGTTGCAGTGCTCTAGTCTGAACCACACACATCAGAAGAAGCATACAACAACTTTCCAGATATATAACATCTTGCACTGATTGTTTTCCAAAACGACTGCTGAAATGTATAAAATGTATAACTGGGTGTTTCATGAGCTACAGACAGCTAAACTGCTATTCAGTATTAATTTTTAAACTCTTTGGTGCTATTTAGTCAAAATTATAAATAATAATAATAACTTACACACATATTCACTGGGATTTAGAAATATTTTTCTCAGCACAGCTGGTGATTTTGCATAGACAGTAGACACAAGCCCATCTGGGGTGATTCAGAGAGAAGCTGAAAATGGTCACAAAAGACCTAGAAATACTGTGACCCACATAATATGCTAATAGTAGTATAATGACACAGAAATGAGCCACATTATTAAAATGAGGGCAATGGTGAGTTCAAATTTTATTTTATTTATTTATTTATTTTATTTTACATTTGTTGACCGGGCTAGTCCAATTGGATACATGTCCATTTTCAGTGGAGGCCCGGGGAGAAAAGCTCCAAAACAAAAACATACTAAAAAACATACTAAAAATAACACACAAAATACATACTAAAAACAAAAATATACATAAAAATATATAAACATCTGATGCTAATGATTAGGAGATGGCATTAATATAGAATAATTCATCTTCAGTTTAACATAGTATACAAAACGAAATGTAAGTACAGTATCTGGTAGGTTTTAAGCATGATAAGTAGTACTAAGTAGTGACTGAGATAGGAATTAAGAGTGAAGATTCGAGTATAGATTGGGTACATAAAGATTTAAGGTAGAAAAAATTAGGTTATGTGGGTAGCAGATAGATTAGAGAATAACAGCTAGGCAGGGTTAGTACAAGAACATAACCAGTGGTTGGAGAAGAAAAGTTTTAGGTTAGTTTTAAATAGTGGGAGAGAGGTTAGGGTTGTAAGGTCTTGTGGTAGTTGATTCGATATTTTACCAACTGAATTAGAGAATATGGAGTCACCTGCTGAGTTGTTAGATAAGGAAGTATGAATCAACATTTTGTTAGCAGAGCGTAGATTTCTCAAGTTGTTATAAGGTCTTATGAGGGAAGAGAGAATAGGGATATTATTGGGTTGGTATAGGGCTTTATGGGCGATTATAAGTTGGTTAAAATGTAATAAGTGAGGTAATTCAAGCCAGTATAGTTGTTTTAGGTTCAGACAGTGATGAGTCCTGTAAGGCATATTTGTAGCAAATCTGGCGATGTTGTTATATGCTCTAGCTAGTTTGTTAAGATTATTTGTAGAAAGATTGTTGAATATTGGGGAAGCGTATAATATGGTAGAAATTAAGTGGGTTCTAGCTATTGTGGTTCTGGCAACTGGTGTCAAGAAGGGTTTTATTCTATAAAGGGATCCAAGTTTTTTGTTAATCAATTTTATTGTAGTGTTTATGTGAGTGTCAAACTTTAATTGATTGTCAATTGTGATTCCTAGGAGTTTGGTGGTGGGGTCAGGAGAGATAACAGTACCGATGTTTGATGTAAGTGTAAAATGAAGTGGGGGAGACAAATGAGAGGGTTTAAAGAGCAAAAGTTTATTTTTTTTGGGGGTTGAGGAGAAGACAGTGGTTGGAGAACCATTCTTCTATAGTGGTAAAGGCTTTTTGTGTGATAGAATGAAGTTCAGTTTGGGATGAGGCAGAACAGATGATAGTAGAGTCATCAGCATACTGAATACAGGTGGAGAGTGGAGTAGAGAGATGAAGGTCATTTATGAAAATGGAAAACAGAAGTGGACCTAAAATAGAGCCCTGAGGAACACCTAGGGAGGTGGGAAGGAGATCAGAAAGATGGTTTTGCCAGAGAACTGCTTGTTTACGGTTTTCTAGGTATGATGTAAACCAGTTCATAGCAGGATTGTCCAGTGAGAGGGACTTCAGTTGGTGGAGGAGAAGTTGATGATTAACCATGTCGAACGCTTTAGATAGGTCTACAAAGAATGCTGAGGAAAGAATATTGTTATTACGATTATTGTTGATAGAGTTAGTAAAAGATAGCAAGGCAGTGGTAGTACTGTGAAATGGCCGGAATCCATGTTGGCAGTTAGCAAGGAGATTATACTGAAGTAGGTGAGTTATTAATTGTTTGTGGATGCATTTCTCCATAATTTTAGCAAGTGGAGAGAGTAGAGCTATGGGGCGATAGTTGGAGAACTCAGTAGAGCCACCACCTTTGTGAAGTGGGATGATGTGTGAGATTTTCCAAATAGATGGAATGGTGCCTTCTTTTATGGTTCTATTGATCAATATGGAGATTGAGAAGGCAATGGCTTTGGCTCCTATTTGGAGGTATTCTGCTGGTAATTTATCAGCTGAGGGGGTAGTAGGTTTTAATTTTTGAAGTAAGGAGGAGATATAGGAGGTGGGTATAGGTTCAAGGTGAAAAGGGGGGGTGGAGCTTGGGCTTGGCAAATTGGAGGTATCAGGGTTTTGTTGATTTGCTAGATTTAATATAGTAGTAGTAAAGAAAGTATTAAAGGCATTTGCTGTTTGTATTGGACAATCAGGTTTGGAGTCTAGTGGATAAGGTGTGGCAACTTTGCCTGGGGAAAGTAGTGTGTTAATAGTAGACCAGAATTTTTGTGGCTGTTGAAGGGAAGATTGTTGAAGTTGGATATAAAATTTCTTTTTATCTTGTAGGATGGCTTTTTTTAAGTTTCTTTGTTGTCTAAAAGTTTGGTGATCGATAGTGTCTTTTGTGGTACGCCATTTAGCCCAAGATTTATTTCTATTATGGATTAGTTTCTTAGTTGAATTTGAGAGCCATGGTGCTGGTTTGTTTTTCATTCTTATGGAACGCATTGGGGCATGACAGTCTAGGATTGCTAGGAAAGTGTTATTGAAGTAATTAACTGCTTCATTAATAGGGAGTGACTTAAGGGGAGACCAGTTGCATTGTTTAAGTTCGGTTAGGAACAATTCGTGGTTAAAATGTTTTTTGCTACGGGCAGTTCTGACTGAAGTAGGGATACTTAAACTTGTTTTATGTCTGATAATATATATTAGAGAGTGGTCACTAAGGTCATCTGGGAGGGTTCCTGTTGTATAGTTTTGTGGTGGACAGTTTGTTAGTATCCAATCCAGGATGCTTTCTTTATTATTAAGTTTATTTGTTCTGGTTGGAGAGTTTATAGCTTGTGAGAAGCCATACAGGTTAATCAGGGTGGATGGATTGGTGTTGTTACATAAGTACCAGTCAATATTAAAGTCACCTAGTAGTATTGTTTCCTGAGGGAGATTTGAAGAGAGCCAGTTTAATAAGTCTTCTAATAGTGTGTGATTTTTACCTGGGGGAAGATAGGTGCAGATTATGTTAACTGATTTGTGGGAGTTAAGTTGGAGTTTAGTAATAATTATTCTAAGTTGTTGTCTACGGGTAGTTTATGATTTATTTTGTTGATTTGTAGTCCTGTTTTGTAGAGAATTGCTACCCCTCCACCTTTTTTATTTGTGCGGTCTTGTCTAAAGATACAATAGCCTGGGGGAATAATTTCAGTATCTTTTATTGTGGGTTTGAACCAAGTTTCAGTTAGGCAGAGGATGTCAAATTGCTGGACATCTAGAAGAGCATGAATTTGTGGTATTTTGTTGCATATACTACGTATGTTTAGATGGGCTATTGAGAGTGATTTGGAGGGTTTGGTTGGTGGTAAAGGGATTATATTAGGTTTGTTGCAGTTAGTGGGGGCTGAGTGATGGTTTGGGCCTGGGTTGGGGTGAATGTCACCATGTGTTAAGGAATGGATTAGTATAAAGTTGTAATACTGGAGAGGTTTACAATGATAGTTGCATAATTTTCTAATATTTAGAATTGAGTATCTGATATGAGTTAGGCGGTGATATTTGGCTTGAAAGTACCTGGGCTTGTAGATGGCATTAAAAAAGCTTGTTGATGAAGGTGGAGAAGTTGTTAGAGTTTGTTGGGCAGGGATGGTAAGAGTAGATAAGAGGGGTTGTTCATAGGAGGTTAAGAGGTAGGTAGTGGTAAGAGTTGTCAGGAGTGAGAGTACTAGTAACCATTGGTGTTATAGACCACTGAGAAGTTGATGGAATGGTATCTTTACATCAATGTCTTTGTTCCCCACATGGGGCATGTATTGCAATCTGTGTGTCACATGTACAACTTACACCAGCTTACCAGATCTGTCACATGTACATCTTACACCAGATTACTACATCTGTCACATGTACAACTTACACCAGCAGTTTATGCAAGGTGAGTTTCTACAGGGCCATCTTATTGGTGATGCCAGATGAGCCCTGGAGCCATGGCTAATGATACCAACTAGAAATCCACTAGCAGTGGTAGAGAATGTGTACAAAACTGCCTTTCACAAATCTGAGTTGCTGTTGTGCATGTGCTTGGGCTGATAAAGCCTACTTCTACTGTATAACTGTCTGTGCTGGTGCACTGCATTATGACCATCAAACATGCAGCAAACGTTTTGCAGTGTGTGCAGTATTACAGAACACAGTGACACGTAAATAGTTATAGCAGGGCAGAGACATTCAAGAGGAGGAAATTCTGAAATCAACAGCAGAAGAGATTTCTGATGAAGAACCTGTGGATGAGCAGGCCACAGGGGATGACTGTGTGAAACAAAAGCAAGTACAGTATGCTATGGCACTCACTAAGAAGCATTGTCTGGTTTATGAATTTGGGCCAGAATAACCATAACACAGAAGCAAAAATGATACATGCAATACTTCATCCAGGCTATGCTGGCCAATATCAGACACAGGCTACCCAGGTAACAGCATACTAGGAGTAAGGTACGGTTGCAATCAAATGCACTGTAGGGGAGGGCTTAGAACTGGCACTGTGTATGTGTGCTTGTGTGTGTGTGTGCAAGTGTGTGTGCGTGTGTGCGTGTATGTGTGTGTGAGGGTTAATGTGTGTGTGTGTGTGTGTGTGTGTGTGTGTGTGTGTGTGCGTGAGTGCGTGAGTGCGTGTGTGCGTGTGTGCGTGTGTGCGTGTGTGTGTGTGTGTGTGTGTGTGTGGGTGATTAGGGAAGTGGGGGCACTGGCTGGAGGGAGTGGTGTCTTCAGTTTCTAGCAGTGCAGATATATGTGTGTGGGAGTACATTAGATAGTGATGGTATAGAGGCTGTAGTTCATGATCATTCCATCCTCGTGTACATCCATGCCACCCCATAGTGCCCTTAACACTAGATAGTGATGGTATAGAGGCTGTAGTGCATGAACATTCCATCCTTGTGTACATCCATACTACCCCATAGTGCCCTCAACACTAGATGGTATAGAGGCTGTATTGCTGGTCTGAGACTATGTCCTCTCCCTCCTAGAATGGGCTTCCCCACTGGAGGATGAGGTAAACTGGCCACAGGAAGAGCAGTGGCTATGATGGGCAGCCACACATGAGCACCTGTAGGGCACAGAATTCCTACAATGATTGCTCATAATATTGACATCTAGTCTTTGCACTCCCTTAGGTTTTCATGCAGACTATGTACTACACTCACCAGCTAGGTTATGACTGTATTGGTCACCGCCTGCTTCTTCATTATTGCTCTGCGCAAACAATGAGTACTGGCCATGGAGACACTCAGCTCACAAGGTGGCAGTAACCATGGCATGCTTGACTACTGACATACTGACCCAGAAGTCATTATCACACTTAATGAGGCCAACAACCAAGAGTCACTCTGCTGCTGGAGATGAGGCCACTAACTGGGCTGATATGTCAGACTTTTACTGTCCATAAGTGGCATACACTGTGGAGTGGGTTGCATTGGCACAAGAGCTGTGTCAGTGGGGGTGGGGGTGGGTGAATCTACTACTGACACTATGATCTCCTATTATGCTGAGATTTGGTTTGTCACCATTATGGATGACAGACAGTTCCTAAACAGATAGGCCTACATCCACAGTAGAGGAACCAGATAACACAGCATTTGTTAAACCTCTAAAATATTACCCAGTGTTATGATACCCTTCTCCAATATCTGCAGCCCAGTGTTAACTACTCCTCTGTTACAAAGACCTATGGATGATTTTAGTGTAACATGCCTTGGGGGTGCCCTTTGTACCTTTGGTTCTGATATTCCTGTAAAAACAAGAAGCTGTAATTATAAGTTTTATAACCCTGAACTGAACAAGTTCTTTGGATAGTACCACATATTCAAACACACCCATCTGGGACTTCACTAATGGATATTTGTGGTGTCATGTGCAACTCAGCACCAATGTCGAGCACTCCACCATGGATTCTTGAAATACGTGGACCCTCAGACAGAGATTTCAGGAACTTCTCTCTATCTATTATTAATAACTCTGTTAGCAGACCCCATACCAGTGGCCTTCCTCTGTTGTGAGGTGGGCTGCCTTGCCATATGCTTCTGCAATTATGCCAGTTACTCTTCTTTAGACCTGGTCATAGGTCTGAATTTGGTCAACAAAACATTGGTGATCTCTATAAGGCTCTATCAGACATGCACATGGAAGGCCTGGGAGCATTTACTTTTATGGTGCTGATTACCTATGGGTATAAGGCAGTGGAACTGTATTTTAAATGTGCATGTAAGCTGTTTAAAAATCATACATGGCACACCCCAATGCAGCAGCAACATCTGAAACTGCCCAGTGTTGGTAAAACCCCAACTCCATTGCATCAGTAATGGGGACTACCCACACCTATTGCTGACATCCATGCAAAGCTGTCATGTATAATGTTTTTCTGTGTGTGTGCATTAACATGGGGTGTGCAGTTGGTCACATCTCCCTCAGCAGGAAACCTTATATACAGAGGCATAGCTAGAGAGAGCTGTGCCAGACCAATAAACTAACACCCCACCACCTCAGCTCTTCAAATGAAGAGCAAAGAAAAAAAAAAACACTTATTCAGATTCTGTATGAGCATTTCATTATAGAAAAAAAGCCTGCCTCTTGATAACACCCCCTAACACTTCTGAAAACTACTGGATACAGTATCCAATGCACATACCCCACCTCCAGCTCTTCAACTGAAGAGTAAAAATGAAAAAAAAGAAAAAAAAAAGACTTCTTTGGACTATATAAGGCAGTGTATGTCATCCGTATGTGCATAAGGCACAGAGGCAAATATACTGGCCCCATATACATTTTGGAGGGTTACAAGTGTGGTGATATGCATCTTTTAATTATTCATGACTGTTAAGATGCTACAGGCCCAACACAGGATGTGATTCTTTGAGTTCAACAACATCCTTGCCACTGATGTGCACCATTTCATTTCTGTAAATTGTTTCAGGTCCCACAGTGCACTCACCCAGTATAGAACCAGAGCTATTATGTATGTACAGGCCAAAGGTGGGTATACACCTACAACACAATATCCCACAAGACATGACGTATGTGTATGGAGGCCATGTAACCCCACCCCCTCCAAAACCAAATGAAGTAGCTCAGGCCAGACATGAAACACCCTGGCACAAATGTAGGAAGGGGATAACCTAAACTGTCACAAGAGCTACAGACTAAACCATTCCTACAGTGATTCCTGAGGTAGGCAAGACAGGCATATCTGTTGCAGATCCCAGTGAATCCATAACCTACAAACAAAATTACTCAAGTTGCTGTAGGCTTCTCACTTACTCCTTTCTACTACTGCTATTGCTGCAGACACTTCCCCTACATCTGCAGTCAATGGGAAAGTATGAGTGTAAAATGTATATGGACACAGCACTGAAACAGTAACATTAGGGGATGTGGAAAAAAAGGGCACTGCATGCAGGCCTCTGGACTGTGCTGGTTGCCCTATTCCCCATAAACCCACCCTGCAGTACTACACTCACAGCCAGACCTGCACACACAGTGTACTGCACTCTTGTCAGAGGTAACCCTACTATATGGAACACAACAGCATTACTGCAACAGCTGTAAGGCTAATTATCAATAAACAGAACACCTCCCAAACCGTACCTGTCAGCCTCTTAGAACAAGAAACCCGGATAGTGCCAAAAATAATGGGGGAGGGAGGACAAAGGTACACAAATAGGAACAGATTTAAAATATTGCTCTTACAAACTTAGAAATTTGCTAGAATGTATTAACATGCATTTTATGAGGGATATGAATCCTGATACACAAATGTCTGTCATTATTTAATGACTTCACTTCTCACTGATTTGCCAGAAAACTTGCTTATAGTAAATAGCATTTGCCTTGTAGATACCAGTGTGCAGTTTGCAGTTCTGCAGTCTTCCATAGCATGATGGCAATAGCAATAGTTGTGGCTGCTTTCATGATGTGATTTCAAGGCTCTTAGCATGGTAATTAAGGTAATGACCCTATTTCATATGAATGCTCGTGAATCACACTTCTTTCATTGTGAAAGTCACCTGTACAATGTTAAGAGGCTTGGCCATCCTTATTTATTCACATGAGTACCCATGAAAAGCAGTGACATGCTTGGGTGGGATAATGATCCTAGCATACCCAAGTAGGAAAACTATTGTAGTATCATAGCCTCCAGGGTTACTAATGAGTAAAACTAGTAGCAAACGTTGACCTTGTGACGCTTGTACATTCTTTTCATGACACTGTTCTTAACCTAACAACATCATGTCATGTTTTGATAACTAACTGCTCAACACTGCGCATGACAGGAGCAATGTGTTTGACCATGACAGGGCTACCAAATTTCTCTGGATTTTGACCTAGTAAATGGCCATGGTGTCTAAGGACAGTGAAGGTGTCAGGGCTCCCAGGTGGTGCACTAAGGAAAGCAAGTCATTTTGTACTTGGTGTTCAGGGGCAAATGGAAGTACCCCCTTGGGGATCCTTATGATGGTCCTCAGTATAATGTGAGTGCTGAGTGGCTGGCACAGTCTCACCAGGGTTGTGAGTGCTGCCAATGGCATAAGCCACTCTGGTGAGCTGTCCAGCACCACATCACTGACCTGAAGAAGCATCATCTTGATCTTATCAATCAATGGGAAGAAGAGGTAAGAGACAGTGCTCCTAAGATGTATTGCAAATACACAGCGCTGACTACTGCCCTGCTATTTGTCTTATAGTTAAATGGGCTCTTGCAGGACATTTAATTGACATGTGGTGCATTTATTTTTGCTGTTTTTCTGCTCAGGAGGCAATATTGGAGAATGTGCCCCTATACTGAAGGTAAATGGTGCATCTCTCCAGCTGCAGGGATGAGTATAATTACTGTCATGTTATTTACTTAGCTATATCACAGCAGCAAAAAAGTACCCATTGGTATAGCATGAATAGTTTCATGTG
The DNA here is from genome assembly GCF_019279795.1 of Protopterus annectens. Classification (NCBI taxonomy): domain Eukaryota; kingdom Metazoa; phylum Chordata; order Ceratodontiformes; family Protopteridae; genus Protopterus; species Protopterus annectens. The sequence continues at coordinate 1,422,818,730 of NC_056743.1, forward strand.
ACACACCTATGTCACAGATTCCTGTACAGTCTGCAAAACCCATAGATAAAAGGTGCTTTGTTCACCAACAAACAAAATGTACATACAAACATATGAACAGTACTTATGAAGGTATTAACATGCTCAGGGATACATATAATTCTTTTTTTTTACAGGGAGATCCCCCTCCACTGTCTGCCTGGACAGCATAGCCATTGCCTCATGATGGCTTACATTCAGGGATGTCCCCACGTTCCTGTACTGTGAGCCCTGGCCTAGGCAAGGTAAATGTAGCCCAGGGGGCTGGCGGCTGCATGTCACATATTATCTATGCATCACCGCATCATATGCACATGCTTGTGCTACCTCTGCCTGGGATACCGCTAGTATTTGTACTATACCTCTATTCTGTCAACCTGTTGTGCAGCGAGTTACATTACAGTGGTTGCCAAGTACCTCCTGATAGCAGTCTTTGCTGACAACAATTGCTTCTCTTTCTTTGGTATAATACGGTGATAAACTGGTATCATAGCCATGTTAGGTTGTATAAATGGTAACAATGCCCAAGTCTACTTGGCATGTCTTTGATATTGTCCCATATAACATGTTCACAAGGCTATCACCACCCTTGGTGGCCTATTATATCCAACATAACCATCCTGCTGCTATAGCCGTACACCCCCCCTCGACTTAGCTATGGGTACACTGTCACTGCACACCTGTATGCCCATAATCCAGTACGGGCATTTGAGTGTATATACCTAGTCAGATCTATAATCCCTGCAAAGCAGCGTACCTAGCAGCTATGTGGTACATCAGTATGTAGCTGTAAGACTGCTTATCACATAAAGGTCATAGTACTCATGTAATTTTTGTCTCTCTCTCTATCGCTGTCTCTCTTTGTCACTGTCTTACTTTATATTTTATTTAATCTTAGCTGTTTTATTTCTACCCATTTATTTTGCCATTTTTTGCAGCACCTGCTACAACTGTACCAGAGGTTTGATACTGGTCACAACCCTGCCATCATCCCCATCTTTCTCCCACCAGCAGATCATCTCTCTCCAGGCCTGCCTCTCCATTGGGTGATGGAGGCCCTGTGGAAGAGGCATGACCTTGGGAGGACTTCCCAGTGGACTGTAGAGGTCTCTCATGTGACGAGATGCCCTTGTTCCTTCTAGTGACACTGCTGGGGGGTCACGTTTGTCACTAGGCAGGAGTTGGCAGAGGTGGTGGGGTTAGTGGACTGGCAGCTTGATGCCAACTTTGGCTACCTGGAGAGGTCTTGTATGATGTACAGTGTGATACAACTTCTTGGCACTGTCATCACTACAATTTGAGGCATTGCCTGGTGGGAAGGCAATCACACTGGTGATTTATTGCTTCCTGGGTCTAGCCCAGGCAGCACAGTTACAGGATCAGGGTCTCCACCATTCTGATGATCCCTTCATTGTATGTCACCTTCCTCCCCTCTTCAGTACTTGTCCTTCCTCCATCTGCATGCCAGTATATCAGTTCTAAACCTTATTTTTGTGTCAGGACCTCTCCTGTTGCTCTTTGTCTGTTCTTGTTCTTTCTTGCTTCCATATCTCCACTATCTTTGTTTTGATCCTACTGAATATGGTTCTTATGAATATGGTACCATTATTACCTTACCTGCTTTTGTCCCCTCTTTGGCCAAATGTGGCCACCATAAGAGCTCAGCCTACAATGCCATCAAATCCAACTGTCTTTCTCCCACTTTCTTCAGGATTAATTTCTTAGCATTAATTTCCTGACCTAAAGAGATTCTTCACGCCCCCATGAAGATGCTATAACCGATATTTACACTTACACCACAGACTTCTCTTCCCACCTACACTCCAGCAAGAATGTTTCTGTCCCTGTTTGTCACAAATACAGTGCCAGGTTCAGAAGAAAGCCTCTTTGGTGAGACCCCATCATTAGAAACCTTTACAATAGAAGAAAAAAATCATAACTCTAAGAAATAACCTTAGATGCCATTACTTTAAAAGTTACATCAAGAGAGCAAAAAAAAAAAAAAAAAAAAAAAAAGATCAAGATATATGTGAAGTATAAATTAAACATTTCTTCCACATCCAAAGATAATCATAAAAAGTCACAGGCATGAGCTATATACATACCTAAAATGACTATCACTCTATTCAATGTCTTTAGAAACTTTTGCATGTCAAGTTTTGCCTAGCCTCCAGTGGTACAAATCTGTCTGTCATGCTTGATTTCCTACATGTTCATAAACCCGGGAGCATCAAAATACCCATTGTAAGATCCTAAATGTGCACTGTAAAATAAACAGGACCAGTTGGCGGGATAGGCATTTTTTCAAAGGATTACTAAAACGAAAAAAATAAGACCAAAACCAAACTAAATAAAGAAGTAAAATCCAGGACACAATGGTAGATGCAAATTCTTCTCTTTATATTCTCACAAAATACAACAGATGAGCGCTTTCGTCTAATGACTAGACTTCATCAGATATAAGCACTGGTACCAGAAACACTTTCATACATAAAATCTTAATTGACAAATACATTTAATTAAAATTTAAAGTGATACACATCCTCAATGTAAAATTTTCCTAAAAACTAACTACCATTTTTATAATTGAAATGAATTTGAACCCATTAGTTCAATACCATAAATTATAAAGTCATTTTAAAAAAAATGTAATGAAACTATTTACACACTTTCAGCTTTTTTGTGTAGTACCGATCTTACGCTAATATAGTCATTAAGACCTGGTGGAGAGTTGGATTTCAATCTAAGCTGCCACAACAGTTCCCTGTATAATAGAGCATTTTTTCTATCTATATAATAGAGCATTGCTCTATTATACAGGGAACTGTTGTGGCAGCTTAGATTGAAATCGGTACTACACAAAAAAGCTGAAAGTGTGTAAATAGTTTCATTACATTTTTTTAAAAATGACTTTATAATTCATGATATTGAACTAATGGGTTCAAATTCATTTCAATTATAAAAATGGTAGTTAGTTTTTAGGAAAATTTTACATTGAGGATGTGTATCACTTTAAATTTTAATTAAATGTATTTGTCAATTAAGATTTTATGTATAAAAGTGTTTCTGGTACCAGTGCTTTTATCTGATGAAGTCTAGTCATTAGACGAAAGCGCTCATCTGTTGTATTTTGTGAGAATATAAAGAGAAGAATTTGCATCTACGGTTGTGTCCTGGATTTTACTTCTTTATTTTTTCAAAGGATACCCTGCCTTTAGGATAAGATTACAGTGTATGTCAAAGTACCTCCCTCCTTGTCTTGAAATCCTACTTAAACAAATTTAGGGATAACCACAACTCCACACTGGGTATACCCCCTCAGTCCTTTATAGACAAGGAAGCAGGTATAGGAAGGTAGCTAGGATCTTAATGGCCTTCCAGTTCAGTTACCTAGTATACAATGATGAACCTATGTGAAAGAGATATTGAGTCACTGGGATGAACCTTCAGCATTTAGATAATCAGATTTTTGTTCTAAAATAGTAGATATTTATTGAAATCTATAAGACAATCAAAAGTCATTTACTGTGAGGGAAAATATGACACTTTAAAATACAAGGTAAAGAATGAATATGTAATGATTATGGTCATGGACAAATGGAACTTACAAAGGACAACTGATACAAGATATACAACGAATAAAAAGACTCAGGGTGCTTCTGGGTGCACTTCCTAAAAAAAAAAAAAAAAATTCAAGTGGGGAAAACTGGTGAGTAAAACTTCAGATGGAGTCAGGAACATACCTCTCAAAGGAAAAGAGGAACAAAGGCCCTTGAAAAATAAGAACATAGATCTAAATATCTGGACTTCTAATTAGCATAAAATTGAATACCAAATAGCACATAACAGTAGGAATGTGGGATCCTACCCAAAAGCACATGTTTAAAAACAAAGAGTGAGAAAAATGATGGAAAAATATAAGAACATTATCAAAGAGACAGTGTAAAATCTATAAACTTTAATCAACTATATCGCAAAATTCTGCCACACAAGGTCATTTATTTCTGCTTCAGAAAAGGGAGATGTAAGATGTGTGTCCTCTTTCTTTAAATTATTGCTGCCACTAATACATTGGTCATGTGGTGTGCTTTTCTGTGTATTAGACAGCTTCAGAAATCACATGTGTTGGGGGGGGGGAGTTCAGAAAATTGTGTGACGGGGTAAATAGGGACATACCTCCCCAAATTAAGGCATCCTACATCTGGCCTAATACAAGAACATTCCCCCAAAAATGGGGACAATTGAGAGGTCTGGACTGAAAGAAGCATTTCAGACTGAGGAATTCATACAGATTGGGTTGAGTCATACGGCCTTGTGAAGTAAGATAGGAATGTAAATGGAGATGGATGAAAGCTAGTGAGATGCAGCAGAAATGATATCAGATAAATGTCACCTACCTGACTAATGACGTTGCTAAACAGTAAGGGAAAGAAAAAACATAATACTAATGTAGAAGAATGATTTATGGAAAAGAAATGTAAATATGACTTGTCTCAGCTTCTGTATGATCAGGTAAGACAACTTGCTGTAAATAATATGGTTTATAGTTATGGTTATACTGAAACACTTTAAAAGTGAATTATAGCTGGTTATAGAAAGTTCTGCTTAAGGTTTATTGTAAATGGATTTAGTGAAACAAAGGAGTTAACAGGATTGTTCCATAAGTCCTTTATCATATGATTTATGTATGAATTTGATTGTAAGGGAGGTTATTGTAAATCAAAGAAGGCCGGTAAGGGAGGACTGACTTTTCCTAATCTTCGGATATACTGTCATATACCATTATGCCATAAATATAGAGAAGAGATTTGCAAGTTAATGGGATTTATCCAGTATAACATATGGTCTACATTTATTTATACAGTATAGACTGAAATTGTGATTAAATGTCATTAAACAATAATGTATAGGCTTGAAGGAAGACAAATATGGAGTTTCATAGATAGAAACATATACAACATTGGGAATGACATTTGAAAATAAAGGTATAGTAATACAATTATGGGAAAGGATACAAAAACGGTAGATGTCAAGCTATGGTAATGGTTTACAATGAATGATGCATGCTAAAAATGTATTTAGTGATGTCGCAGTTATTGAACTTAATAATGTATACTTCACAGGGTATGTTTGATTATGTAATGGTTAGAAATCTGTTTAATGAGGTTTTGTTTTGAAGCAGTGTGAGGAAATTATTTACTGACTGCCAGAAAGTAAAAGATTTCTGGAAAATTCTTAATTATAAAAGAACTACTTAAACAGGACATTCTATAATTTCTATGGCTATATGTTTGTTTAATAAATGAAAAAGAAATGTAGGTTACTAATGAATGTTAATATACATAGTGGGTTAGGGGTTGATATAATGGTTAAGGTGTTTACCTCATAAACTAGAAGTATAGGGTTTGATTCTCACTAAGGCAACTTGCCTACGCCCAAAATGGTCCACAAAGGCAGCTAGCCTAGTACTTACTGTTGAGCCTATGTTATTTGGTACTTATAGATGATGAAATATGATTTTGTTTTGTGTGATAATAAATGGGTCCCATTATCGCAGGCAATAATGTCATGCATTTTATTCAGCTATGATTTATGATGATTGATGTACACTCTAAATTGTCAGTACTAGAACATGAATTCAAGCACCTGGTATGGGAGGAGAACCCACAGCCTTTTGATATTTCTGTCATCAAATGTGTATGCTGCCTGCTAAACCTCTTACACTGCTTTAGTGAGCAAATAGCTTCTACATGAAACTGATGAAACTGGTACCAAAATCATATTTTTTTGAAAATGCAAGCTGGTGGGTATAAGAACTAACCGTTCCCCATGCACATATTTAATCTCTTACATAGCACTTTAGAATATTAAAAAGAGAACGGATCAAAAATAATTAGAAAGATAGATGTGATAAAAGCAACACACAATATCAAAAGAGATCAAGATTTATCTTATACTACTGCCAGTAATAAATTGAAAACATCAGTCCAGGCATGAAGACTTAGAAGATATGCAGATTAATATAAAGGAAAACTACAAAATAAGGAATTTATGGATGACACAAAATTATTTTATAGAGAATTAGGAAATTAAAAAAGTAATAAAAACACCACCAAAAAAGAAGAAATGGGGGACATTTTGGAGAAGTATTTTTGAAGACCCTGTTGAACATAACAAAGATGCTGAATAGATAGAAGATTTAAAAGAAACAGTAAGAAAGCTCAAATGTACAGGACATGAAATGGGATGAAGTAATGGCTATAGAAATTTAAACAAAACTAAGAAAAGCTCCTAAATGAAAACCCCGAGGCCCAGATGCAGTACCTAACTTCTGGATAAAAGCATTAACATCTTTACACCAAGATTTAGCCCTGAATAAGAATTACTTATATGTGCATCACAGACACCAAACTAGTTAACAACAGGAAACTGATACTCATCTTTAAGGTGAACCTGCAAGCCATCCTAAAAACTGCAGATCAATAGATTGTCTTCTGACAATATACACGCTATATGCTGGAAATGATACAGACAGAGTTTATAGTCATTAAGAAAAAAAATCAATTATAGCAATAGAACAAAGGGATATCAGATAAAGTCATATGGAACAAAGTATCATTTGTTGCTAAATAAAGCCATAGTTGAGAATTGTAAAAAGAGGAAGAATTTAAATATGGCATGGATAGATTACAACAAAGGATTTGACAACATCCTACATTCATGGATAAATGAATGCTTATTGATGTATAAGATACACTCTACATTGAACAATTACATTGCAGTGACTGTGAAACAGTGGCAAACCACTTTACAGTTGAGCCATGACAATGGACAAATTATTATCCCATGGATAAATGGGCGATTCTCTGTCATCTCTGCTGTTTTGTCTTGCTCTTAACCCATTTAGCTGTTTACTAAACAGGTTAGAACATAGTTACAATCTGGCTTCTAGAAACCAACCTTGTTTAAAGATCTCTCATCTTCTTTTTGTGGATGACTTAAAATGGTATTATTCATCAGATCATCAGATAAGGAGTTGAAAACACAACTACAAATTTTTAACATTTTCTCAGATTATATAATAATGTATTTTGCTCTTGCTAAATGTACAAAAGCAACATTTAAAACAGTAAAGTTGCAGCACCATGAAGCTATCAATCTGGAACAGAAATATGATATAAAAGAACTTGAGCAGGAGGGAGTGTATACATATTTGGGAATAGATGAAGGATCACAATAAGACATGAACAAATGAAAATTGAAAACTGACTTGGCATCTAAGAATAAAGTCAAAGCTATAAACCAGTTTGCTCCTCCTGTCCTAACTTACAGTTTTGGGTAATTGACTGGTCCCAAAAAGTATGCAATCAGTTGGGCAGGAAAACAAGAAAAATACTTCATGCTTATCAAATGATATATAAAAATCAGTATATACCAATACTATTCATTATTTGCTCTAAAGGAGGTATGATCCTCCTCAAAACTGATTACACATATAGATCTGCAATCAAGAGACTGCATATATATTTGCTGACATCACCAGATCCAAACACAGTGAAAGTTTTAAAACATGAAGAAAAGAAGTCTAAGATGGCATCCTTGCTTAGTTTAGCAGAAACATTTTGGTGTGAAGTAGGAATATAAATCAAATCTGACAAAGACAAAAATCAAACAGCAACTAAATGTGCCAAAAAATAAAAGTAGCAATATAAGGGAAAGGATCAGACGAGAGGGAAAGAAAATTGGAAAATTCGTAAATATGGTGGCACATGCAGAGATCTCTTGGAGCAACCTCATGCTTACCAAGATTTGTCACAGAAATGGTTAAAGATAGGTGAATTGAAACCAAAAGATGAAAAGCTAATAATTATGGATGAGGATAGTGGGCTATGTACATGTTGGTTAACTTGAACATGTGAAAGAAGCAGACTAATGCCAGTTCTGCTAAAAAGAGCTGGACACAGTAACACATCTAGCTACTGGGTGTGATACACTCATAGCAAAAGGCCTGTATACTTATAGGCACAATAATGTGGCAAGCCTGTTGCATTGGAGATTGTGTAAACACTACAATATAGAAAAAGCTGAGAAGCATTGAAAACATGAACCACAAAGCATTATAGAGAATGATGAAGTTTATATCATATGGGATCACCCATTACCAACAGTTCAGAAAAAAAAGATGAGAGAAAACTAGATACAGCAGCCCATGAACAAGACAAAAGTAGCATTGATCATTTGAAATTGCTACATCCAGTGATTTCAGTATCTTATGTACAGAGAGACATAAAGTCATAACATACTGGGATTTGGAGGCAGAAATGGGAGCAATGTGGAAGAAAGATACCCAGACAGTTCCACTAGTAGTAGGAGCAACTGGCACTTACATGTGCTACCAATACATATAATTCTGTATGAATTACCGAAGGAGTCAGTTCTGGGCACATTGCAGATGCTGAGAAGAGCACTTTTGGCTAACATCAAAGACTGAACAGTACTAATTTCATGAATTTAATTGTACCCAGACTTAGGAATGGGGTACAGTCTCATCATGGTGTTAGAAACCCAAAAGATGTGTAGAAATTAAATAGAGAGAACACTTTAGGATTGCTCTATACATATATGCTTCCTGAAACAGTTATCCATGGAGAATTCAGAGGTAAGTTGTTGGAGCATGTCAATGGAAGCAGACAAAAATATTGCTTAGTTGCTGTGCCAAATTAACTTCTTTCCACCAGAACTACTAATGCCTGAATAAATGACAGCCTACTGGAATGAAAGATGAGTAGACATCCAACGCATGCAGGAAAATGTTGATATTATGCACAGCTACTTTGGCAGTCCCTCTCCATCCTGTGTTACATGGAATAGCTCAGCATTTGGCACAGAGGATTAACTCTATAAGCAGCTAATGACTCACTTCCTGTGGTACAGAGTTTGATTCCCTCAGCCTTCATTTGTCTACTTTGTGACACTGAGCAAGTCATTTAACCAGTCAGTGCTTTGGGGAAGTTGGGCTAGGCCTCTCAGTGGTGTCCTGATTTGCAGCAATAGTAACTACCTATAAGGCTGCTCTTAAGAAATGTAATTGCTGGAATTTCAGCCACTTTAACAGAACACTCAAACTGTTGCTCTCAGTTGACATACACTTATATATTAATTACAACGTTGGTCTCAGCAATGCAGTAGACATCCATTCATATATTATTAATGGTTTATGGCACACTTAAGCTCTCTACAGTCACTCTTACAAATGCACTGACCCATTGCCTGCTATAAGGGCTTCAGAGGTGAAAATAATCTATTAAAATGAGTAATATCTGTATGAAATTATTAACACAACAAAGGGATAAGGTATAGACCAAGCATAAAGTAGTTCAGATCATAAAATCTTTTCAATAAAGTGTTCAAGTTAGAAAAACAAAGTAGAAAACAACAACCATGAAAGGGAAATCTGAGCATTTTCAAGACTTACAAACAGCTTCATAGCTTGTAGTCCATTTTAAGCATAGACAATTTCCCTTGATGGGAATCAAACCCTATACTTTTCATCTGTGAAGTAAACACCTGAGCCATTATGTCAACCTCCAACAGCTTGGCTCTCAGTCTTAAGATTGTCTGTAAAGGATCTAATCAATGACTCTTAGAATCCACAATATTTTCCCTTTAGAGTAATATATCTTTCACCATACATGGCTACTACACAAGAGCTATAAAAGTCTAAAGCTGCTATTTACACCCCCATCAGGGGCAACAATATCCTAGACCTAGTCATTACCAACATGAGTGACCGGTGTTCCACACCTGAAGTCAACTACTCGTTGGTCAGATCCGACCATAAGCTAATCACCCTAGATATCCACATCCCGCCCCCACCCAGCATTAAGGAAACCACAGTAAAAAATTTCTCCAAAGCTAACTTCATGCTTCTTAAGACAGAAGTGTTGAACTTCATGACACCCATGCAGATGGACAATACAGTTGTCATTGCTGTTGTTGTTGTTTGTCTTTCGGCTTTTCCTGGTTAGGGGTTGCCACAGCGAAACTCCGGTCCGCTAATGATTGGCAGTAGACTTTCACAAATGCCAAGGTGCCAGCTAGACGTTCAACCTTCAACGAAGGCATGCCCATTTACGCATGTCTTTCGAACACCCACCCAACAGCGGGGAGGACATGCAGACTCCACACAGAAGGCACTCCCCACACTCCAACTGAGAATCGAATGGGAGAACCTCTTGCTGTGAGGCAACAACGCTACCGCTGCACCACTGCGAATCAGATGGACAATACAGTTATGACTGCTGAATACTACACAAATGCACTCTATAAGCACTTACACGAGTGCATGGATCATGCTATCCTAAACAGAACCAAGACACTATCCTCCAAAAAAAAAAGGAAGTCAATCTGGTGGTCTCCTACCATAAACAAACTCTACAACAGAAGAACGAATCTGTTGCAAAAGAGAGTAAAATCCCATGCGTGGAGGAGCTCCCTGGTCAGCCTCAGTGAGAAGCTGAGATCCCTTATAAGATCCTCCAAAGCTAGCTATGAAAACAAAATCGGCACTGATTCTAGGGACAAACACAAAGCCTTCTATAGCTATGTCAAGAATCTCAATGGCAACACCCAGATCTGCTCTGAGTTACAGCACAACGGCATGAAAATTACAGAACCAACTGATATTGCCAACATCCTGGCAGATAGGTTCAGTGCTAACTTTACCCCCCTCTCACCCCCTAAAGGGCCCATATCTATACAGGAATAATGCAGAGTCCCTGTAATCACAACTACACAGGTAAAAGCTGCATTCTCTAAAGCCAAAGACACAGCATCCATGGGACCAGACAACATCCCAGGCTGCATTTTACACGAACTTCAGAATGAACTGGCTCCCCACCTAAGCACCATGTTCAGTCATAGCCTCACGTCAGGCTTTGTTCTCACTGAATGGCACACAGCAACAGTTATCCCACTCCACAAAGGAGGAGCCACCACTGATCCCAGGAACTATCAACCTATTAGCCTGACGAGCCTGGTCTGTAAGGCCATGGAGCATATCATCATGGAACTCATAAACAAAGACATTGGTAACCTCCAAACTCTGGACCCCACCCAGTTTGGGTTTGTGAAAGGCAGATCATGCCTTCTGAACCTGATCAACTTCTTTGAGGCAGTCACCAAAGCTGTAGACGAGGGTAAGGTGGTTCACACAGCCTATCTTGACCTTGTCAAGGCTTTCAACACCATCACCCATTGTGGAATTATAGCTAAACTCACTAAACAAGGTATAAATCCCTATGTCACAAGATGGGTTGCCAACTGGATCACTGACAGAACCCACACTGTAAAAGTTTCAGACTCCAAATCTGACTTCAAACCAGTGACAAGTGGAGTACCACAGGGTTCAGTCCTGTAACCTCTCCTGTTTGGGATCTACTTCTCTGAAGTACAGGCTAACAGAGAAGGCCTTTGGCTAATGAAGTTTGCAGATGACTGCAAACTAGGAGCCATAGTCGAGTCCTCAAATAATGTGGACATCCTACAGAAGGGCCTCACTGAGACAGATGCCTGGTGTCAGAGCCATGGCCTCAAGCTCAGTGCCAAAAAGTGCATTGTCATCCCCTTTGGTAAAAACTCTGTACCCATGAACTACCACATAGGCGGCAGTCTACTTAATGCCGAATGTGTGATGAGACCTTCGACCCAGGTGGACAGTAGTCTCTCCTTTGATAATCACATCACCACAGTAATCAGGAAATCCTTCTACATGGTACACCTCATCACAAAAGGGTTCTCATCCAGTAAAAAAGAGGTCATTGTTCCCCTTTACTTGACACTCATTAGACCCATTATACAGTACAACACCCCTTTTGGAATGTTCCTCACAAGACATCTGCAGCAGCTGGAAAGGCCACAGAAGTGCCTCACAAAGAGGACTACTGGCCTAAAACAGATGCCCTACACTGACCCTCTCAAAAAACTCCAGCTTTACTCTGTAGCATATTGGCTACTCCGAGGTGATCTCTGCCTAACATATAAAACTATGGCAAACCCAGAGCTATTGGACATGCTACACCTGAAGAAATCCTAATTCGTCTGAGCTACATGCTCTAGGAACCTAAACCTTGTCACCACAATAAACAGGACATGCTGGAGGGATAGATTCCTGTCCCAGAGACTTCCCATACTCTGGAACAAGCTACCCATCTATGTCAAGCAAAGTTCCTCATTAGCACTTTTCAAGAAAAATCTTGATGAGTGAATGGGAAATAGGAAATACACCCCGGGGATCACTTCTGTGGCTCTGCTGGACAGTGGCACAGGAAAATAACTTTCTTGGGTGGCGTAAGCCAGGTAATCTTGTTGGCTTGGCTTACTTAGGCCCTCGGACCGATAGCCTAGTACCTACCTATGAACCTATGAACTTATGAGCCAGACAAGCTACTCCCCCCCCCCCCTGTAGATATCTTAAAAGAAAAAAGTGATAAGAACCATTTTCTTTTATCCATCACACTTGGTATTAAAGCTATCTGCAGACTTATACATAATGTGAGGAAACAAAAGGATGTCCCACGGCTGAAGAAATGCCTCTAAAATTCACATGCTTCAGTCCAAATTCTGTTGTCAAATATATAATGTAGAAAATAAACCGACCCTTTAACAAATGCATCATAGCACTACAGAAGGAAGGAATCATTCTGCCTATATATATATATAGTGATGATTGTAAAAATGTAAGTTATAACTACAGACCCATATTCCTACTTAGTCATTGTGTTAAAGTCATATGAAAAACAGACCATCAACAGGTGATTGTCTTTATGGCCAAGCAAGGACTCCTTACAGATTTCTCTCCTTATTTTGCCCTAATGACAGAGTGACTATGTTGCAAATCAAAATTGCCTTCACATTTTCATAAGAATGTGTGAGTAGCAGGTAACAGGAGCTCTGTTACGTGACCTTTTGAAGTCTTCTGGTCCTGTCAATCACATTATAATGATGCAGGAACTTAAGGCTTTAAATATCATCTGTCAAGGACTCCTGCAGTTTACTAACAACTTACAGCAGTTAACATAAAAGTTCAGATGGTTTATTACTGCCTTTACACCTGTAGAGGTCATCAGAGGGATTCTGCAGGGATCTGGCCAGCGTTGTCTCTTTTCTTCTGTCTAGATTAACTCAATGTGAGAAAATCTGCATTCTCTAGAGTGCTGAATGTACTGTATCATTGACCTTATCTAATAATATACAGCAAATGCAAACTTATTCTGTGTCCCAGCCTTCAACAATCTGACAAGTGGTACTGTAATACTATCTGGTACTGAAACCACCTAAAGCTGTGTATATTTTCTTAAACCAACACGCAAACACAGTCATGCATAGTACATCAAATTTTTCATGTCATAATAAATGAATACCAAAAAAAGATTGAAACTAAATCTGGTCACAAAAAAGAACAGACTTTCTCTTCCTGTAATCACCAAAAACAGAAATAAAGCCAAAACTCTAACACCATCTTCAAACATAATTTTTGTCTGAAAAGTGGTACTGTTAGGGGATGGGTTTTCAGTAAGGTAATGTGCAGACATGAGATAAGGGATAACAACAGGGATAGGATTAGCACACGTGAGCAAGGCTGTACAGTGTGGCTACTTGTTATCATACCAGAAAAACCTTTCCCAAACATTGCCACTGAACAAGACACTAGGACATGCATACCATTCAGACCATCACTTAACCTGCCTCCTGCTCTAATCCTAACACAGAAACACTTACACACATATGCACATGAACAATCAAATCCTGTAAAAAATACAAATGCAGAAAGCACATTAAATTTATCCCTTCCCCAGACCTAAATGTTACCCTAACTTGCATACACTTGTACTCACAATTGTACTCCTACTAGTAATGGCACAACTTTCAGCATTACTGAAAGCTTTGGCATTAACAGAAATTTCCACTTACCTTCACAGAAGCCAATACAAATGCAGGGTCGATGTTAACATTTTGGGGGCCCCAGCATGTTTCAGTCTTAAGGCTGCCCCTCCCCCCGGATTGTGCTACTACAGTATCCTGGAGCCCTCACCCCATTACTTCATCCACACTGTTCTGGTTATCTAACCACTCTTTTACCACTACCCTCTCCATCACTGTATTGTCTTTCTCTCACCCCTTATTCCACTTTCTCAGTATATAGGAGTTTCTTATTTTAGGTGATTTCAACAAAGGTACATAAACCACACATAAGCTAACATGAGGTTGCATTCTTTTATTTTAAAAAAGCAAGATCTTTATTAAATTATCACGTATGACATAGACAAACATACATTTATATAAATGAAAACAAACCATATTGACATAAGTTTAGTTGCAAACAGTATTCATCACTTCTAATCTATCCAGTCATTGCCAGTCAAATATTACTTAGCTCATTCAAATCTTTTAAACCTTATTCCTCCTCTGCATGTATTGTTCCCACAATTCCCATTTTTCCGGTGTAGTTTGCTCCTACCCTTTTCTACAGATCCCAATTCCAGTTGTTTTATCTCTTTTACTGTATTCAATACTTCCTGTTACAAAGTTCGGTGCCACATCTAGGCAGCCAGCTACACAGTAGGCACAGCTAGTCCACCATCACTCAAACCCATCATTGGTAATAAGGTAGACCTAATCACCCCCATGCTCTTCCTAAACTATTACTCATGCCATTACCTGCCACGCATATCTTTTCATTCTGACTGATCATTTCAGCACAGCCAGCAACCATTCATGGAAACATTCACAAACAAGATACAGATGGTTTAATTAGCTGGTACATAATCATTTTCTCCATATATACCCTCATTAATGTAAGTAAAAAAAAGTGCCATGTATACCATACTGAGCATGCTGATATTTTTTATTACAGTTTAGTAACATAAATATTACTATATATTTTAGTAAAAAATCATCAGTAAATTTTCATTCCCTATATTACTTATCCCTGCCAAAACGTATGATGGGTACGCAATTTTTAAAATATAATAAAATAAGCTCATACCGTTAGAGTAAACATACATGTCTCTTAATATAATACAATACAAAACAGCAAAAAAATCCTCATGTGGCAAACTTCTTTCAGGAAAAAGCACTTACTGTCTTATTCATATAAACCTATAGTATGCTAGCTGCAAGTAATTAACTGACTAAATATCCTGTGACAGAAGAGTTATATAAGCATTGTTTCACATTATGTGACTGGATAACAGGGTTAGCTTTACAGTTTTTGAAAAACCCTGCAAGATTAGCAAAGCCATGAGGTTATAGCATAATTAATGGAATCAACATAGGTGTAGCAGGTGTAAAGACAACATGTGGATTCCTCCCCCTGTGATGGTGACCAGAATTAATAAAATCATTGTGTCCCCATAAGGATTAATGTGGAGGGAATGATTGGCAGTAGATTTTTACGGTGCTGAGGTGACAGCTCAACACACAACCTTCAACGAAGGCACGGTCATTCACGCTTGTCTTTCGAACGCCACTCGACCGTGGGGATTGTGTTTCAAAGTGATTAGTTAAAAAAGACATTCTACTTCTCACATAATGGGCAGAGGATTTCCAATGCGTATTATAAAATGTCCATATCAAGGAGTCATATACTTTTGCCTAGGCTAAGTTATTTAATCTTCTCTGTTTTAAAGAGTGTACTCAGTGTGTTTAATGTCATATCTATGAACTACACCTTCTGAATTAACTATGACAAAGTTCTTTTTCTACTTGTTATATCCCTCCAAATATCATCTCCCAACAACCACAGGGTTTGTTGGTGCCTAAAGTAGACTATGGATAAAACAGTACCATTCTGGGAGCTCACCATCCAATATTTACAGATGTCAACAAAACTGACGCTTCATTAAAATTCACAGCAGTGCACTTTTGTCAATAAGATGTGCATTCAGCAGAATTTAGTGCACTCTGAAAGTCAAAGCAGGGTTATGTGGTGACAAAAAGAAGACACTGAATCTCTACGAACTAGTAAGGGACACAGTGGAGCTGCTTTTTGTTACAAATATCTCAAAGTGTACCCGCATCAAAGACAAAGCTTCGTTGAGCATGTGCACAATGAAGTGGCCAAGAAAAATGCTACACCTTGGCTGTTATATACAGTTAAAAGCTGCTTAACCATTCTTACAACAAAATAGTTGGTAGCACCTTTCTTCTAGCAGTACAAATGCAGAGCAGTGTACTACTCATCCTCATCTGGTATCACAAGATGGAAACAATGACCTTCATTTACCACAAGTTTACCAGACAGGTAAATATATATATGTTATATATTTATATTAATATTTACATATCTATCTATATACATACATATATATATATATATATATATATATATATATATATATATAGATTCACTTCATAATCTTGAAATAATGAAATCTCGAAGTTCAGTTTTTCGAGACCATGAAATCGAATCCACACAACACCGAAACACCAAAATCGTGAAGCCCAAATCTGCAAAATTCAAAACACCTAAAACACAGCACACACCAGACCACACATACACCACAACACCCACATCACAACATAAACAAACAAAACAACACACATCCACAAACATACAACACAAATAAGCAGGGGGGCAAGCCCCCCTGCACCCCCCCTACTTATATATACTAACTCCGAGATCACACAAACAGAGTAAACACGGAGACACACACACACACACACACACACACACACACACACACACACACACACACACACACACACACACACATTCTACAGTCCCTCATACACACATCACACATATCACCACACTTACATACACTCAAACTCCCACCCAAAACCCTTACAAAACACTCACTTACCTGACATAACACCTAAATCCACACACGGCACCACACACCATGCACATACAATCCCAGACATTATGTAGCGTAAAGCCATAACTGCAAATTTGAGATATTTGAATTTGCGATTATGCACTTTTGCTATTTTCAAACTTCGACTGTATAGTCTCAAGATACGGAAATTCGAGATTTCAGTATTTTGAGATTATAAAGTGTGTTTATATATATATATATATATATATATATATATATATATATATATATATATAAATATATATCTATGGGTCTACTTCAGAATGTCGACTGATCAGAATGCCGACTTTCATATGGCCGACACCCTATGATCGGCATTCCAAAATTACGAAAGACCGACATCCTGAAATAGCACCATTTACCTACCTGTAAACACAGTAAAACTGTGTTATGCAGGGGGGCCAGCCCCCCTGCACCCCCACACCCCCTGATACTTAAATATTCTCCACTCCAAGATCGCACTACAGTGGAGGTAAGGGGAATCTTCCAGTTCCTCACTGTAGCTGGATCTCCGCTATCATTATCATATCATCCTTTCAAATGTTCACTCATATGGTGTCAGCCATATGAGTTTCGAATATTTAAAAGTTCGAACAAATGAAGGGCTCACATATATATATATATATATATATATATATATATATATATTTTTTTTTTTTTTTGGGCTGGGATTTATAGACAAGGACAGTGTGTTTATGCAGAACTAATATTTGAGGAAGCTGCTGCTTGAAGCACACAGAGCTAATCGGATATGCAATAAGCACAGGAGATGCTGCTTGCATACCAAGTAAAGTATCACACAAGAAGATGCAAAAAGAGCGACAATGGAATAAACAGTGATATCCTTCTGTATGTCAGGAGCAGTATTACAGCAGTGTGCATGATCAACATAATGGATGTCACAGCTAAGGCAGGCCGGGGAGGTGAAATCAATGCAAATTAGTGCACATGATACAGTACAGTCAGCTGCAGCTAACAACCAGTCATCACAAGGAGGGCAGCATAGCAAACATGGTAGCCAGCAGAAAGACCGATGTGAACCACTGCACAGTGGTAGCCATGTTTGCCATATAAATGGGCAGGAAAGGGCATAGATAGCAAACTATAAAATGAAAGAATATCAAGAATGTAAATACAGAAGGATAACCATAAGGCACGAAAGGTGCTGGGGAAGGAAGGGCATTGTTTGGGGGAAGAACCCCTTTTAGGTACTTTACGCAAGAAAGGCAGGTGGGAAAGGTACTGAGACATGACTGTGGTTAGGATAAAGGGAGAATGGCAGGAGGCAGAGGCAGACAGATAAATACAGAACACAGACACTGTCAGATAGGGACTGTAATACACACAAAAGGTTGACAGGATTGTGGATGGACACATACATAAGCAGGGTGGAAAACTGGTGATGAGGAGTGCTGGACCATGATGAAGGAATAGAGAATGGCACATAAGGTAGGGCACACACTAGGAAGGGAAAATTATGTGTTCCTGGCATGGTTGGATGCCAATACAGGCTGGTGGGCAACAATTCCTGGTATCAATAACCTGGGTGACCGATGTTATGAGTCAGTTGTTCCTCTGGTGGTCTAAATGGTGGAGTCTGCTGGTCATGCAACTCCATCAGTCATGCCAAAAAGTGTTCCACTGTGCCCAGGAGAGCATCCAGTTGTCAGGGCATCTTAGCAGCAACTAGCTTCTGCAATTGATAGCAGGAGAACACTGGAGACTTCTCTGGCTCATCTTCTGGAAAGGAGTTTTCATATGCCCTCCTAACAGACAGACACTGACATCATCAGTGATCTTTCCATGTCTCCTTCAGCACAGAGAACATCATCCCTTGGCTGAGAGGCAGACTGGTGGTCATTGGCAACCCAGTACTATGGGCAGCACTTAGCAGAGACAAAAATGACCTTGGCCTCTTCTGCTCTGCTACAAATGGATAATGAGAAGAAATTATCATACACACATATGACATAACTGGAATTGTGCAGCTCACATTGGCACAGATATCATACACATCCTGCTGATGGGCAAGATTCTTACAGCTTCTGCAGAGACCAGTCATATTCAGCCTATGCACCTTACAGAGCTGCAAAACAACACATGTACTGTTAAACATGCAAGTACAGCACTGTGCAAAGTACAGCCTAGTGATATAGTCCCCAAAAATAAATACCTGAAGAGCATCTCTGCCTCACAATCCTGATCTTCTGCTTCATACCATCAGAGCTAGTCTGGGTGGTGCTGTCATAAGTCATTATACCAATGCTGACACCAGTTATAAGTATAGGTGATACCAGTAACATCATTTACCACTTAGCCCAGTTTGTGTCCAGTGTCCACCTCCTTCAAAAGGCCATCAACCTGTTACAGTAGGTGCTCCTTGATGTCTCTGTGTAGGATTTCTGTGAAAATTTTGCTCTTTCTGGCACAGCATGCAGGGTCCAACTTTTTCCAGTAGCTAAAGTAGCCAAGGCCCCTTAGTAGGTCTATTCAAGGAGCAATACAGTAGACTCATATCCAAAGATGTACATTTGTGAATTATGTCATGCAATATAGAGCTGCATCATGATGCTACACACATACACATGCTGTATATATGAGCAAACAAGTCGCATGCTCTGTGTTCACTGTGACATGCACAGTTTATACCAACATGTATAAGCAGCACATTGCGCACTGGCAACACTTCATCGACAATGGTGCCATCTGCCTTCATTAGCATAACCGGTTTGCTGACTGCCTCCTGTTAGCACAATATAATTCCTTGACGTAATTTTGTGTAACACTACTTACAACCATACAACTTCAGAATAGAAGAGTTTGACTAAAGCCTCTGTAGCCTTACAAAGTTAAAGAAGGAGTTCTGTGTTGTGAAAAAACCTCAGCAACAAATATATACTCTGTAGTAGATATCAGGGGCAGTGAGGAAGACATCACAGTGTGTATGTAACCCTAACTCCATGACACTGGCATGGTGCAGTACTGGTGTGGGTGGTACAAGGAGTGAGTATAGAAAACTGGGGATTACATGCTGCAAAGGATTTGGGGCTCCACAGCGATACCTTGAGAGACTGGTACATCACAGTAATAGGGGAAACTAACTACAGCTGATAACTAGGACCATAAATAGGGAGTCTGTGGCCAAAGGTTTGTATATCCCTTGTTGTACCATACACACTGACTCACTGACATGTATTGTCCACAAGTGTACAGGTACTAGCATGGTCACCTGAGGGAGGCAATGAAATGTTACTGCATGCCCTCTGTACTCATGGAATATGCATACAGGACCAGATTTGTCAGGGACTAGTGCAGGATTTGAATATCACATGTGGCAACAATAACAGGTCTCTAAAACAAGTATTATGAAGGGTTACTGATGTGATAGACTATGGCAAGAAAAAGGTGAACGGCTTTGTCACAGACAGATCTACCAGAAGGGGTGGACTACCAACATAGAAGAAGCTCACTATGGTCATGAAATTTTTGGTGTTGCACACTAGCCAAAGACAAGTGACCCTTCCTACCTTGGAGAGGCTTGGGTGTAGGAAATGGGCTGGCACCAAGCACCCATCTGTCACTAAGGGGAGTACAAGGGTAGTATTGTCAATTACAGTACAGTATAGCATATATCACTGCATGCTTAAAGAGAAGGATTGACCAAGGCCTAACTGCATATTGTTCCTCACAGGTCCCTCCAGTCACAGTGGGTTATGGGTGCATATGTGCGACAGATTACAAATGGTGGCATTTCTCTGCTTATATTTTCAGAGGTTCTATTGGTGGAGGGTCTAGTACAGCAGTATGACACTAACATCAGCAACATCAGCAGGGCACCTGTAGTTACTGATGATGACAGCATGCAGGTGGCACAATCTGATGATACATTTCCACCATCTGCAACACATAGGGGAAAGGTCACCAACATCCACCATTACAGAAGCTCCTGTTGAGGTAAAGGATGAGCTCATATCTTCACCAGACAATAATAGACACCCTATAACTGACAGTCCTTCAAGGATTCCAGCTGAGTCCTCAAAACACACACACACACACACACACACACACACACACACACACACACACACACACACACACACACACACACACACACACACACACACACACACACAAACATACACACAGAATCTGACATGCACATTGCTTCTGATGTGCATACCAGCCATGAAGGATAGATTTGTATGTGTGAGGGGTGGCACAGCTATGACATCAGTGTTGTTCCAGATGTAGTTAAGACAGTCAGAATTAACTAGCAGATGTGCAAGTCAGTGATCCTCCAGCCACAGATAGCTGCTACTGCCAGCACTGTGAAGGTGATGAGTGAGCTCCAGTGCTTGCAGGAAGATAAGAACAAACTGCACAGTGACATGGTGATAGAGACAGGGAGCACACAATGGTGTTAGACCAATGGTGGCAACTTTTGACACCATAGGGGCCAACATGAGGCACATATCAAATGCCATCTGGTCTGTCTCCTCAGGCTGTACAGTTCGTGACCATAGGAGTGTCTAGACTTGAAGATGACAGGCAAAGGCCTTCTGAAGTCAGAATACTCAGACCATTTATAAGACTTTATCAGTGTGATCTATGGGTACACAGCCTGTTATTCATGGTCATGGATGCCACACAAGTTGTGGGCAGCCCCACTGCTCCTGCTTTATACCTGGGACACCTCATCAGGCTATTTATCAATGGTCCTATAGTTATGTACCTTCCTTCTCACTTGTGGGCACGTACCCTGCCAACTTTGGCCATGGGCATCATCCAAGTCATGGGTGTAGTTGCTGAGTAGGGATGGACTATATGGGTGGACACTCAAGATCCTGCAGTTCTACCCTTTCTCTACTATGACTGCATCAAGTCCCAGCACTGCAAGCTGACTCAGCAGACACCAATAGGAGTCACACTGTGGCAGCATGACTGCACCTCTGGAGGATGCAGAGCCTGATCCAGCACTAGGCAACATAGGCAGCCATCTAGTGCCCCATGAAGGCTAGGGGGCCCAAAAAGGGAACGATTAAAAATATATACATATATATGCATAATGCAATATTTTTTTTCGGAATTTAGATTAAGATCCAACTATTTCAAACTGTAGCGTGTAATGTGAGTGATTCAGTGTGCACAGGGTTGAAGCATTATTATGGGCATTGGTGGTTGACTTGGTTTGGCTTCCTCCATTCTCTTAGTAGTGTGGGAGCACCCATTCCCATTCAGGGTGTCTTGGTTTGCCTCCCCCAGGCCCGACCAAATTAATAGTTCAGTCGGCTCAACAGCAGGTTGTAGGTCAGATGAAGTAGCATATTTAACTTTGTTAAATTACACTTAATTTCTTTTACTGCATCTGTGCTGAATCCTGTGAGTCATGACTCACAACCCCTCCTGAAATTTAAAAAAATATATATGAGTTCAATTCCAGCCAGGTTGCCTGCAGCATCAACTCTATAAGTTTGCCACCCCAGATGAATGGAAAGGAGTAATGGACTGACGAACGTGGACATAGCAGGGTAAGTCACTCAAAGTCACACTCTTTCCAGAAAATATAAGTAGTGGAGAGTAGTGAAGTCTGGGCTGGCAGTTGGCACCCTGTGCATGTGTGTGTGTGTGTGTGTGTGTGTGTGTGTGTGTGTGTGTGTGTGTGTGTGTGTGTGTGTGAAAATGGTCGATACAGGATGAGTGAAAGATCAACTGTCCATGGTTGGTTTTCGTTTTCCAGTAAATTCATGATCACAAGTCCATAAACAACAATATACATTTGAGTTTCAGACTTCAGATCCTTCAGAAAAAATGTGCTAACAATAATTCTGTTATTCTAGCAATTTTCTAATTTAATAAGAGCAATATTTAAAGTTTGTCTCCATTTTTGGGCCATTCTCCTGCCATTATTTCAGATGTCCAGCTATCTTGCATAAGGGGTTGAGAGCTATGAGATCATACCTCTCCTCAACTGTCCCTGATTTTGATTCAAATTTTCTCACTGTCCCTGTTAATCCATCCTAAGATTGATAAAGGTAGGGGGGTGGGGGTCACAGCCCCCCACATTGGGGGGTGTGGGGGCGAAGCCCCCCCACCTAATTTCCTTTAAAAGAAGAAAATAAAAGAAAATGTATGTGCCTCCCACACCCCCTACCTTTATCTATCAACTCCAGGGTTGCACGACTTTGGGGAGGGGGACAAATCCCTGTTAATTGCCATGAATATTGGTTTTCGATCAAATGTGCTGTCGATCAAATGGGTTTCAATCAAATGTGCTGTCGATCAAAAGTAGTAGATCCACATATATATATTTATATATATATATATATATATATATATATATATATATATATATATATATACACATACAGTGTCCATAAGAAAAAAAGATTATATATAGCAAATACACTTAATATTTTTCTGAAAGGTTAAATAATTTCTTTCAAGCAATTAAATGGCAGGTTGTAGTCTTGTTCTCATTTTTAAAGTAACAAACTCATTATTGCAAATAGATTTAGCTAGATGGTCAAATTTAGTTTTAAAAACAGGAGTAGAATGAGATTTCCAATTTTTAGTTACAATTTTCCTTGCTATGGAAAGAATTAAGCACAGTAAAATATTTGGTCATTAGGGATAACCTCAGGAACAGGAACACTAAAAAGAATAAGAGAATCAGAAATGATACAGTTGTTGTTTCATAAAGTTTTACAAAAATATCTAAAAATCTAACCAAAATGGAGAGATTACTTTACAATTAACAACCATATGTATCCAGTCAACATCAAGAAGTCCACATCTCCAACATTTTACTTCATCATTCTTGTATATTACAACTAATTTGTGAGGTGTTAGGAAGCATTGATGCAAGAATTCCCATGTATATAGTCACCAATACAGGAAAGATGTGGATCTGTTCACCGACTCTAGATGTTTTTTTATCCTTTTTTGGGAATTCTTGTCTCTTTACATTAATAGAATAATTCCAAAAAGAAATATCTGTCTTGCCAAAATCATTTCTGAGGATTTTATAAATCATAGATATGTAAAAGGTGTTACTGAGTGTACCATTAGTAATGGTTAGTATGCAATCTAATATTCTTGGTGTGTATTTACTGTATGCCTCTAATAATGTTATGAGCTTGGTATATATGGATTCCTTTCAGATTTGGATGCCTAGCCAATTACAGTTCTATAAGCTATATCTAGCAATTAGGTAGTCTGCAGAATTTATTTTATTAACTGAAAGAAACTGATTCCAATATAATAAATCACCCCTCTTAAACTCTGGCATTTGCTGGCTATCAAAAGATATCAAGTACTCATTTGTGAAAGCAATTGGGGAAATAATTATTAATACATTTTTGATCAGTGGATTAGAAAGCATAAACCTTTTGAACAATAATAGAATTTGGTTTATAGGAGGTGTAAGTACAATTTTCAGTTTCTCACTTTGAAAATATATTTTCAAGATCCATATAAAGATGTTTCTATATATTTTAAAATATGGTTTGAGCAATGTTTCATTATTATTCAGTAGTAAACTATCATGGATTACTTCCAATATGATGTATAAGAGGTATTATTCCAAAGTAACATTGCATTGATAATTGCAGAATTTAAATAAAAATCAATGTTTGGAAATCCTATACCCTCAGCCTCCCAGCTTGAGGTTTGCCAAAGCAGAGACATTCTTGTTTTTTAGAGTTCCCATGGATATTTTTGAATGTGTACCTGACCCTTTCAAAGTGGAATTGGGTAGAAGATAGAAAGTTTAAAACCTAAAAGTGAGGAATGCTTCCTATAATTAGGTGAATTTGAGAGACAGATACGTATCTGTTATTGCCTGTGTCTGTGGGGATACTGCTGGCTGCTGGTATCAGCATTTGATTTAATTTCACAGTAAAAAAGTAAAGAGAAAAAAGAAGAGAAGCAACTGCAAAAGGCGGAAATGAACAACTGATCTTTGAGAAGACCCTCTAAAACTGCTTGCAACGTAAGCAAAAAACAGGGAAAGGCTATTTTTATGCAATTAGTCACTGCAAAGAGGATTAAGAAAGCTATGACTGAAAGCTCTGCTGTTGTTTGATTACTGTGAAACTTTCAAGGGTCTAGCATGCTAAGAAATCAGCTTAAAATGATCATTGCTATACCTTATTTATTTATTTATTTATTTATTTATTTATTTATTTATTGCCATTTGTTTACCAGGAAAGTCCTCTGGGCCAAGAACAGCAAATTTTTAGTGGAGGGCCGAGGAGAACACCCAGTGTGCAAAAACACAACAAAATGCATTATGAAACACAAGTAGAAAAAAGAAATACAATACAAATTAAATACAAGTCAAGGCACACTTAGAAGTATAATCTAGTGCATTAACATGACAAATACAAAAAAAAATGCATGTAGCAAATATAGTACTACAAGGCTTGCATATTGAATATATACATCAATAGATGAGAGACCAGATAAGGTAAGTTAGCAGAGGAAGAAAAGGGAATACAAAATATAGAATATAGAATATAGGAAAGAAAAATGGGTAAAAAGATGAGGTGGGTGAAATAATGCTAAAAATAGCAGTATTGGGGATATAAAGTAGGAAGAAAATACAAAAGGGGTTAGAATAGAGCTTATTAGTTGAATTAGGTAAGAAGGGAGACAGGGGAATTTAGCAATAAATTGATCTGAGAAGAAGTATGTACAAGTATGTGGAGAAGCATATGTGAAGGAGAAAATAAGAGTGGATAGAAAGACTGTTGGAATTAGGTAATAGATGGTGGAGGTATTGAACAGTTACAAGTCTATTTGGAGAGCAGATATTCATGTAAGGTAGTTCTGAAGGTGGCAAAGCACTGATGAGTATGAATGCAAGTTGGTAGGCTTATGCATATGGTGTTCACACAAGCGTGCACGCGTGGGAGGGGAGGGATGCTAAAGTGATTATAAGAGCAGCAAGCTGACTGTAATTTATTTCACTTTCCACCACAGACAGACATTCTCCTTACATAAAATAAGTGGCTGTCTTTGGTGACCTGGCTAGGATGTGTGAGAACACCACAAATTATTGACAGAGTGACACAGTGAGTAGCACTGCCATGTCATAGGGCCTGTTTGTCTGAGTTTTTGGCAGTGACACTTTCTGTGAGAAGTCTGCATGACTCCCCCTCTCTGTGTGGGTTTTATCCAGGTACTCTGGTTTCCTACAGTACACCAGAGACATGCCATAGATGAACTGATATTCCCCCAGTTTGCTTGTAGATAAGCTTGCAGTGCCAATGTGGGCATTTGTATTTGTGTATCTTGAAACAGACCTGACTTGTAAGAGCCATTGTCAGTGTGTATGTGTCAAAAATGATATTTGTGGGCACATATTTAAATCTTCAGGCTAGTAAAAAATGCAAAACAACAGAAAGAAGTAATCTTTCAAAAAAAAGTACAAAAATACATCACGCAACATCTAGACCCTCAAATATTCTCACTGTCACCACTCCTGACAGTATAAGTGGCTTCTTAGGGGCCTCTGCAATAGATCCCACTTAATCTAAAGCAGGCTCATCTTAGAGGTGGGTACAGAAGGCTGTAATAGTTTGTACTAGGGGGCTAGGGAAATTATGATCATTAGTTCTTTTATTTTTTTCACAGTCAAACTTCATAGGTGAATGCAGAACTTTACCATAGCTTGTATGGGGCCAGGGACATTGTGGTCATTTCTTTAACTTTCCTAAATAAAAACAGACATTAGAGGTATGCACAGAAAATCATCATAAGTTATCTAGTGGCAGAGCACTTTGTAGGAGCAACAAGCTAGAATGTATTACTGTGATTTTTTTAACTTTTTTTCAACCAAAATTAGGGGTATATACAATAACATATTTTAATTTGTTGCTCTTACATACACTCTGCCCTCAGCCTTCTGTGCACACCTCTGAGGTCTGATTTTTAAG
Organism: Protopterus annectens; assembly: GCF_019279795.1. Lineage (NCBI taxonomy): Eukaryota > Metazoa > Chordata > Ceratodontiformes > Protopteridae > Protopterus > Protopterus annectens. Next base: position 1,422,845,566 of record NC_056743.1, read on the forward strand.
GGCAGTCAAAGTAATAATGTCCATACTCTCCCAGTGTATCTTTTAGAGATACATGTAAGAAGAAATGCTGCATACATACACCTGAAAGCAATAAGTTGAAATATGTTACTATATTCTCTTTTTTGTTTCACTTTCATCCCACTCTGACATCAGAGTAGTGCACAGAGGGGCATGCAGAAGGTAGCTGTCTTTTACAGTTGAGGCATACTGTATAGCTTTGTGATTTGGTCAATTTGAAATATATGTCTGTAACTATTTGTTATTTCATTTTCATTACAGTTTAACATCAGAGTGGTACACCAAATGTGACTAACTTTTTTTTTGGGGGGGGGGCAGAATAGGGAGGCAGCGTCCCATCTCACATATGATTATTATGCCCTCACAAGCATTTGTCTTCTCAGTTTATGGGGGCCACTTAATTTATTGGCAACTGTGCTGAGAATGTAACTTAGTTCTTCCTTGAAAGGAAAAAAAAAGACTTGAAAGGAAAAAAAGAAATGTTTTTCTTAGTCATGACGTTTGCTCAGACCAATATTAGCTCAAAGGATGTGGAAAAAAGCTCTAAAATTAATCTCACAGGAAATAGAACTCAATAGATTCTGGGGCCCTGGCAGCCCCCAGATATCCATTTAAATTACGTTCTTCCAACAAACTTAATACAGTACAGTCATGACCTGTTAGTATCTGTTGAAAGGATGAAGGAAAAGGAAGCAGGAAGAAGCTGAACAATAAAACAAAGTATAAGAAATGAAGACAAAAGTAATCCAGATGGTAAAGGAGGCCAGGTTAGTGAGAAAAAAGGAAGGGCTGTAGTGCGTGTGCTAGGGGTTACAGTAAACAGCAGAGGGACTGAATAGGAATCCTTTACCTAGGACTCCATATTAGGTAAGGCCACCTCTGCAGTTACTGTATATGCATTTAAAATGAGTGCTTCTGGGCGTGGCCTGGTTAAAGGGGTGTGGTTATCATGAGGTAATGGGTATGGCTTAAGTTATGTAGGGTGTGTGGCTTATTTGACAGGAAATGGCAAAGTACAATGGTGGCAACCTTGTAAGGACCTTGGGGTGGAAACTACACAACACTAGGTATCAACTAATTAAGAATACATAAACAGATCTGCAAGTCTTCCGAAAAAAGAATAATAACAGTATAGCCACAGTGTTTGATGAGGATATCCTCACAGCTAACTGCATCAGTGCTAATTAAATTCATAGAGGAGGACCATATCAGCAAAATCCAACATGGTCACCTCAGAAAAAAGTGAGTATCAAGGTCATAGTTAACAAAATTTCATCATAAAATGCGAATAACTGTCACATTCCTAAAAATGCAGTCCCTTGCATAAATACATGTAAGAAACTATCATGCTCAACATGGCCGTGAGAAGGCCGTGTAACAATAGGTCAATTTTATTGTCATTATAAATAACCTGTGATATGGCCAGGCACATCTGGTGGAAGGAATACACTGTGCGATGCATGAACACACCAGAAACAGGGTTATAAGAAAACTAAGAGGGCTAAATATAAGAGGGCTAAATACATTTTATTTTCTGAAGAATGGAAAAGTTTGGTAAAGTCAAGCAAGAAAGAGAAGTGGTAAGGAAGTATATAGCAGAAGCAAAATACAAACCCAACAAGCAGGGGGTGAGCTTAACATAAATTGGAAAGAACAAGGAACATACAAACAGAAAGTGAACACAGGTCGGGAGAGGATGGAACACGCCACCAGGAATGGAATAATCAGGGAGGGTATATTTGCAGAAGTAAATAACTTGTCAGTGATGTCTGTTACAAATAAGGAGAGTAATAGCAATGGCCATCTTGTTAATGCCATTTGCACAATTTTGTAGCTGAGGTAAAACATCTCTGCCTCACACCTTCAGGTTCTAGGGTTTAATCCTGACATGGTTACTGTCCATACAGAGTTTGCTTGTTCTGTGTCTGTGTGGCTTTTCCTTGGGTGCTTCAGTTTCCTTCCACCTCTCAAATACATGCTGCCAGACTTGCTGCATTAATTTGCCTTTTCAATGTATACATAGTATTTAGTCTTGACCACATGGCCCAAATTATTTCTGAAATGTATCTAGGGACCAACCCACTTACCAGGTTAATAAATCTATCCATTCACAATCCCTTTTTCCTATTTTTCACATGGGTCTGATTGTCACTTCAACAGTGACAATCATCTAGAGCCAATGTTTACACTGCCAGATGGCTAGCCCTGCTGCAGTATTCTTTCACACCATGCACTCAAACCTAGGGCCAATTTATAGTGTCCAATCCACTACTGCATGTCTTTGGAATGTGGGATGAAACTGGGAGAACCTAGAGGAAATCCAGGTGAACACAGGGAGGATGTGCAGACTCTACAAAGCAGGCACCCCAGCCGAGAATCGAACTAGAGCTTAGCTGTGAGGCAGCAATGCTATCCGCTGTACCACTGTCTGTGTCTTACCAGGTCAACAAATGTTACAATAAAATAAATGTGCCAACTCCTGCATCTGATGTACAAGTAGTACACATAAAAAAGACTACATAAACTTCAACCATATCTGACAAAATCATACTGACACGTTAACAAGTATAGTGTACAGTTGTGCAAGATGACATAATTAAAGGTTAACTGCAATTATTAATGCATCCTGATTCTCTGGCCATACAAACACAGGCATGTAAGACCAATGTATATTGATAGATATACACCATGCAGCACACAACTGCCAAAACTAACAGTATCAAATGTTAACTTCAGGCAGTCAGTCCCCCCCCCCCCCCCCTCATACACTTGCAAACTTATACATGATAAACAAACTTGTACTGACATATGTATCATGTGCAATGCACAAATGTACAAGCCAATAGCTTAACAAGTCAACTGCAGGCATTCAGTCCTTCCATACACATGTAAACTCATGCATACTATACAAACCTATACTGGGAGATACACCATGTGGAATACACAACTGTGTAAGCCAATGGCTTAACAAGTGAACTGCAGGCATTTATAGCCCCCATGCATGCAAACACAGGGATGCAGGACATCTATTGACATATACACCACATGCAGCATACATTATCAACAGCATACAGCATCAAAGGTTAACTGCAGGCATTTAGTCCCTCCATACACATGTAATATCATGCATGCTGCACAAACCTATATTGGCACATGTACCATGTGCAGTATAGAACTGTAAAACCGATAAGTTAGCAAGTTAACTGTAGGCATACATACCTTCCCATGCATGCAAACACAGGGATGCAGGACAGGTACTGACATATGTACCACTTGCAGTACACAGCCCAAACCATCAGGGTCAAAGGTTACCTGCAGGTATTCGCTTCACTCCTCATACACACTTTCAAACTCGTGCTTGCCAGATAAATGTGTACTAACAACTGAACTTTGTGCAAAATGCAACTGTACAAGCCAACAGCATGAGATTAACTGTAGTTATACATATCCTCTACAAGCATACAAACACTGGGATGTAGAACAAACTTTTGCTGTACTGTCTAAATCAACAGTACAAATGTTAACTCCTTCATTCCAATGACATTCTGGAGGTTTGTAACTCAACGTCCAGTGACTGCTCCTGAGCTTTTCAATAAAATCAAGTTATACCCTCACATTTGAAACAAAGGTTAATATCTCTGTTGTCGTGAAAATTACCAAACAAAGAAAAAGGACAAACTGATCAGCACAAACAAATCCTTGCGGTCATAGTATTCATTAAATTTAAGGTCATAAACTGCATTTTATACACAAGCAATAATGCCCAGCAGGGTATGTGTTATTTGGGAAATACTGCCCAGGGGGTGTTGTGAGGTCTCCCAGTAACAGACATTCCAGAGGGCATTATTGTGCTTGGAGACCATGCTGTCTTTTAAATTGTTTTATATATTTTTTCTTTTTTTATTACTGCATATGTTTCCTTATTTTTTTTTATGTAAAATACCTACTCCTCCTAATGTTTCAAACTTGTTGTCACATATATAATTGTTGAGAGAGGAAGTATTTTACATCCCAAATACAAATTATATAAGTATTTATTATATACACAAACATGAACACACACACACACACACACACACACACACACACACACACGCGCGCATGCACACACACACACACACACACACACACACACACACACACACACACACACACACACACACACACACATACACACACACACATTACTTTTCTTTTTCATTTTTTTCATTTGCTGCACTGTGTAGTGAGCATAAAAATGGTAGCTGTTTCTTTTTTTATTGTTTGAGCTTCCTGACAGCTTAATACGCTGCTGTGAAGCAGCAGACTTGTTTCTCAGTGGGCATTACCTGTACATTAACACACTGCTGGAGATCCAATCAATGTTTAATGTACAGTTTGTCCATTCTCTAAGTCATAATAAGCACAGTAATTTGTATATGAACAACAATTAATATCTCAAGAGCAGCACTGCATAGAGGTCAAATATCCATGCAATTTGATGTCCATCATGTAAGCTTTAAGATTAAATCCTTGTATGTAACATGGTTTTGAAATTATTAACGCAAATGTGAACAGGCTATATTAGATTCTAGAGGTGCCTGTAGGTTCTAACTATAGAAACACTTGGAGATACCCATATGCTGAGCATAGCTGTCAAAGCCAACATTAAAGATTAAATGGAGGTGAAGATATTCTCCCAATATATGCAAACATGGGCACAGAAGACAAGGTTATACTGACAAATTTACCAAGTGCAGTCCCCAGCCGACAGGCCCTATGAGTAGCAACTCTTCTGTGGAAAAAGGGGGTCAACAGGCTATATTTTCATTGACCTCAGAAGGGAGTTTGAAAGAGGTGACCACAAAATTCTCTTTAACAAGCTGCACCTGCAAGAATATAGCTAAACTGGTGAAATTACTACATTAGTCAGTGAACATTTAATGTACAAGCACATATACTTCAGATGTAAGAACCTTCACATTCGGGTCTCTCACGGATCTATTTTGAACCTCATTGTCTTTTTCCTGTTCTGTCCTGTCATAACAACCACTATCCAAGCATCTACCCTCCAACATCAAATATGGAAAAGCAGTTACAAAATGATTTCAACATACTACATCAGTGGATTTTAAACAACCATTTGGCACAAAATGTCACTAGAACTGTTGCAGTGCTATTCAGTACCTGTCAAGTATTATCAACAAGCTGCCCTGTAATCATTTCATACTTTGAAAACAGGCAAGATAAGCAAGTGCCTGTATCCTAGTACAAACACCTTGGCCTTGCTAGGGACCTTAACCTTTCCTGTTAAATCCACTCTAAGCTGATTTCAGAGAAAGTGAATAATTACCTAAAAGCCTGTTTTTTTCTGTCTCCTACTGTTTCATCCCCCCATCTTACCATGCCAAAACATAAACATACTTTTCTCCAAAGTGAAATATGTCCTCCCTATCACTGCAGTAAACAAACACACATGTCATACAGTACAAAGTACAAGTAACATCTGCAGTTTGCCCATCTTGCTCCAAGATGTGAACTGTCCTGATTAACTCTTCCGAAAGCACATTTGTTCCTAGTCCCAACGCACTTTATTTTTTGTCACTATCACCTATATACTACTACAGGATACCTAGAGTCTATCACTTTCCAGCAAATTAAAACTTAGTTCTTTTCCTTACTATCATAACACATATTTAATAAAACACACTCACCTTGAAAAGATCTAGTTTAGCTGCCTTGCAGCTTGAGAGAAATAGTATATCAACTCATGCCCCCTAATACAGACACCATAAAAGAGCTAGAATATTCTTTCTTCAAAACTAATGTCCTAAACCACCTACAGCAAGCCTACTGCTATACCTGCTTTATGGAAAACCAGGGTAACGTACTTTGTTTTGCTAGCTCTTATCTCATCATGGAATACAATATGTCCAGCGTCCAGTATCAGTTTTTTCAACTGCACTGTAAATATGTAAGCATGTAATTATTACCTGTATTTATACGCAGAATATGAGTGATGGTTTCATGATATACGATAGTTTGCTTTAATACTTCAAATGCATATGTATAGTATCTTAACAGAATCAGGGAATCCATTTCTTTGCTGTACGTCTCAGAACTTCTGTGCTTTCTTCATTTGTTCCCGGTGACTCAGATAGCCTTCTCTATACTTGGCTTCACAATACTGGACCTACTAGGTGAGCTGTCATTTAAGATGCTCATCTCTAATCTGGAATTAAGACAAGAGCAACTGCAACATTCTGAAACATAGCGTAAATAATTCCTCTCTGTTGTTCGCCTGCAATTAGAATTGCTTGCAAATTACACCTGTAGAAATACATTGAGTTACCAGGTGTCTGTATTTGCCTGAGTTCCTGGGTCATGGCTGAATAAGGACCTCAGACCAGCCACCTACCTGGTTAACAAATTAATAATAAACAAACAAATAAGTAAATAAACAAATAAACAAACAAATATATACATACATAAATAATTGCTGATGCAGAATGTTTTTCTTAGATACATCATCACAAGCACACAACACACATTTCTACCATTTTCAATACATGGTTGTGCAAGCAAATATCAAACAATGTACCAGGAAGACATTGGCAGTCCCACAAAAATGGTACTCCATATTCATAGCCAGTGCACAGTAGCTTGAAGAATGGATGGACGCAATTGGCACAAAGCAGGCATCAGCCTTCAAAATGCAATTAAGTGTAATGCTGGCATGCAAAGGTAATATATCCACCCAGTGTGCCTGGTTACATAACACATGTTGTGTGCATGTGTATGGATCAGATAATACAAGACCAGGTAAGCTACATGTACATGCATGTTACATGAAACCTGTTGTGTGTATGTGTATGGATCAGATAACAATGTAATATCAGGTGTGTAGCATGTGCATAAATGTTTCCTAACATTTGTTGTAGTTATGTATGTGACTCAGATAATAGTTCAATGCCAGATGTGCTGCATCTGCATGCATGTTACACAACATCAATCGTGTGTATGTCTTTGAGTCAGATAACAATACAAGCTTAGGTATGCTGCATATACTCGCATGTTACATGACACCTGTTGTGTCTATGGTAGAGATGATAATGCAAGGCCAGGTGTGCTGTGTGTGCATGCATGTTACATAACACCTGTTGTATATATGTGTATGTTCAGATAACAATGCAATGCCAAGTGTGCTGCATGTGTATACATATTACAGAATACCTGATGTGTGTTTCGTAAAGAAAACAATGCAAAGCCAGGTGTACTGCATGTGTGCATCCATATTACATAACATCCCTTGTGCACATGTGTATGGCTCAGATAACAATACTAGCCCAAGTATGCTGCCTGGAAATGCATGTTACATGACACCTGTTGCGTGCACATGTATGGCTCAGATAATGTAAGATCAGGTGTGTAACATCTGCATGTCTTTCACATAACACTCACATTTAATGTATGGACTCAGTCTGACTAGATTACCTGTTTCATGAATGTCATGCATGTTTTGCAGGGCCATCGAGTGTTGTTTATCACACATGCAGTCCAAAAGGTGGATTGCATGAAGGCATTATATTATTATGATATGCATGCACCTTATGTAGTTGCAACCATTTTTACAGTAACATAATATTCCCTTTTTTAGATGCAATATCTTGAGAGCACACACCACCTATTACTACCAGCAGTACTGAATAAGGGGATGGCCACACTACTATGGTCACTTTGGTGCACACATACATCTCCAGACCAGTAGAGACAGATTGAGATGATGATGACCTATAGGGCGCTGTTATACCCAACTCACAATTACCTAGCAACTAATGATGCACATAAAACATACATGCTTTCTAGCCAAGTGAGATTATAGGACACAGGACTGCAGCAGGATTGTGCAGGCAGTGCCTCCAGTGGGGAGGAACCTAGGCATTTTGGGCAGTGCAGATCATCACGTCCCAGAAAACAGAGTCCAACTGCAGCAGTGAGACAGCAGAGAGCAGCTGATAATATAGGGTAAGAGGCAGTGATGAACAGGGAAATCAGGATGTGTCAAGGATGCATACTCTCCTCTTACCAATACATGTGGGGGTGTGGTTCAGTAAGAACCTGCAGTGGCAGATCATGGATTGCTATGCCAAGCTGAGATCCTTCATGGTGTATCATGTATACAGGCCACTATGCATGGTGGTGCTGAATGATACTGCAATGCACAAACTGGGGCTATGGAGAGGATGATGTCTGAATGCATGCATTTGATCGCACTACAGCTCCAGCTGACAGCATTGGCATGTGCAGTTTGTGATATGGGACATGGACTCAGATGTGGCATAGGTGCATCATATCCACTGCATGCCCTCAGCTCATTTCACAGATGCATGGCAAAAATAATGTGAACTATACAGCTCAAGTGCCCATCAGCTTGTAAACCACATACCTATGACTGTATCATTTACAAGCAAATGAAGATAAGCATGACAAACTCAAAAAAGTATTTTTTTCAGGGGAGCAAGCCATCTTGTACCTCTTGTACCCCCTCCCTTTATTACTGATATCCAAAGAAAGACTGATTAGCTCTAAATGATTAGTCTTATGTTTTTTTCCCAAGGGCTGCTGTCTCAGAGAACATCACAGCTGTTATAGCAGTCATTTGCAAACAGGTTGATTTAGTTTAAAGCGAACAACAACAATGAGAAACTACAACCTCAAGAAATAAAAATCAAGCAACTGTGACATAGGTAGTCTCATGTTTGTCAGTGTGAATAACCATGACCATGGTACACAGTGGCCCTCATCATCAGTTAGAAGGGGTACCATTCTTCAAGCTGTGGGCAGTGCTATTGGTGCTTCAGATTTGTTTACCTGACCAGCTGTCAGTAGTAGTTTATCAACCCTGTGGTCTGCCACAGCATGGCTACTAATGTAATTCCATTTACCCCCAGTGGTAAAAATGTTCTTTCTGTAAAAGATGAGGGTTCAGAAGGCACTGTTTTTGCACATGCTGTTTCAATAAGATCTTACTATGGCTACTCATGTCACATGATATTTATCACCATTATGTCTCTTGGTGCATCCCCAGTTTTAACCCTTATGTTTCTTTGCTGTTGAGTCCTGTGTTCACTCCAGCGCCTGTACTGATGCTGACTGTCATGTCTACTGTGCTAAATAGACAGAGGCAGTGTCTGTTTCTACAAGTTATCAGAACATGTCAGAGTACCCTAGGTCAGTAATGTTATGGAAACTGTACCAGTTTGTATGTCATGTTTGTGCATGCACTTACAGTACCTATGGTGTGTCATAGCATGTGTGCTTATATCAGATGTAGCCTTGTCACTTACACACATTTGTACCACAAGTGCTGACCCCTCATTCACACATTCATAGATGTTTGCTAGGATAATGACAACAAAGGCTTTCTTAAACCTAGCATCCCAAATTTCTGTCAAGTTCTGGTACTCTTGATAAGTGCAAACAGGGGCTTGGGAGGTGAAACATTTACAAGCAGGGGCCTGTGAGATGAACCATTTACAGGCAGCATATGTCCACTAGAAACATAGGTGCCAAACCAAAGATGAATTTCCTGTTTGTTATCTAGTTGTACAAGTTACTTGAGTTGGGTTAGGGAGGAACTCTGCTTCACATGGATGGGGAGCCTGTTCCAGAGAAAGAGTGGTCTATTCTTCTTCTTCTTCCAGTTCCTTGGTGCCATTTGATTGTTCATCTCATAGTTGACCAGATTAAGTTGTCTAGGGTTCTTGGAGTAGGTATCCTACACACTGAAATAGAGGGCCTCATGGTTTATTTATGGTCATTTTGTGCAAGACTGTACATATGATACCATCTAAAATATCGATAGGTATAAGATATTTTCTCAAAATCACATTTTAGCTTAACCTGCCTACTGTGTTGTATGCTTTCTCTGCAAAGAATTGAGGATGGTGAATATAGGATCATAAGATAATAGAAGGTTACTAGGCTAATGACCCTAGGGCTCTTACAAGCCTTATGGACGTAATAATAACATCATCAGAAACGTACTAGATACCCATTGGAATATACTTATGGCCAATGACCAACTTAGAGAATGCTTGGGCCCCAGATGCCAATTCTCCTACAGATGTGGGAGAACTTTAGGTGCACACTTTTCACACTTTAAGCATAAAGAGAGTGGGGGAGCAGTGTACAAACAACTGACCATGTCGGGGGATCATTTGTTGGGAATGTTCCCTTGCGGACATTGTGGGTCATGCCAATTTGTGAGCAAACTAAAACAATTCACTAGTGCCAACACCAATAGGGTTTTTGGCAATTGTGCCAGTAGTTGGATAGTATATTTGGCCACATGTAAATGTTCTGGCTTTTCTGTGGGCCAAACTTCTCGCTCATTGAGAATAAGGATGTCTGAACATAGAAGTGATGTCCGAAATAAAAGGGAGACGAATGCCCTATACAGACATACTATCAAACATACCAATGCTGAATTTAGATTTATGGTAATAGATAGAATTATAGGTGATAGGAGCAACCAACCAGGTTGGCACACTATTGTTAATCGTAAGGAAAAGTATTGGATTATTAATTTAGGAGCTTTATTTTCCCCAGGACTCAATGACCACTTATGAAAGATACCACAGACCATTGTGTTTTTGTGCTTTGTTCTATATATCCTTATATATTCTATATACATATTTATTATACTTTGTAAATATATGGAGTATGTTTATTTGCTTATATATATATATATATATATATATATATATATATATATATATATATATAAAATAATTATTTTATATATATTTTGTTATTTATAGATGTCTATGTATTATAGATATATATTTCTGACTTACAATGATTGTTTTACATATATTTAATGTACTTGTAATTTTTGGGTTGGACCATGTCTGTCATTGGTTGGGGGAGTGTATATATTGTCACATCATGTAAAGTTTGTGTAATGCTTGTTCACTGAAGAAGGCTGGTTAGCCGAAAGCGGTCTGAATAAAGTATTTATGTGATTATTATGTGATTATTATTTTCTAAGTGCTTAGTGTACTCTCTGTGCTGGCCACTGGTGTTTTCCCTTATAAGCCTTGCCAAGTTTTACCCTTTTTTCCATGATCAACACTATCACCCCTGTCCAAGGGGGGACACAGGTGGAACCCCTGGGGTGAATTTATGGTTACCCATCCAATCATCCAGATTATTTTTGAAGAGGGCCACTGAGATGCTTTCCTTGACATGAAGCAGGAGTCTGTTCCAAAGGTGTGGTAACCTCTGGGAGACAAATCTATCCCCTCCAGCAGGTTCTATTAATGTCACATACCAGGTTAAGGCAAGCAACTTCTCAGTGGTTCTCTACTGTACCTCTCTATGACTCTGCTATGTAGTTTAGAATATATATCACTACTCCTGAATAAATCTAGAAGATTCCAAAAACCAGGCACCAAATCTGAGAAATGGGAAGGCACAATTTTCTGACCTTACAAAAATAAAAATTAAGGTATATTTATGCAACAATTTATCAGGGCAGTAGACCTTTGAGTGAAATGGTTCAAGTCATGGAACATGACGCATTCCTTAGGACTCCAGAAAATGTTTTTGTCAGAAATTGGAAATTTAATGAAGAAATGAGAGTCCAACATCACTCAACATGTACAAGTGTAACTGATTCTGTGCCATTTTCTTCTTAACACAGTTCACCTGTAAAAAGCACCCAAACAACACATTTAGCTACAAAGGCTACAATCATGTACTTTACATGGTGGAAATTATAGCGTTGACATTTTTTAACGGAGTCTCATAAAAGTGAAGCACAGAAGAAAGTCCATCAGATCCACCCAAGAAACTGGTCACTTAGGGATACTTAACACAAAGATTCAGCACTGATCTAAGAAAAATATTACATTTTTCAACTCCACCTATTGCTTTCTGCACCTGCTATATATTCCCTGAAAAAATAAATGTTATGTCTACATAATACCTGCTGAGTCTCACGAATCATGCAGAAAAAGTAGCTACATGGCACACACTATATAGCCAAGATGAACAACACATTCTCTGAAAAGGTACAAACAAAGCCAGTGGTAAATGTCTGCCCAGAATGTAAATCATTCACATTTCATGCAGTGGCCTTAACACATGATTTCCAAACCAAAACAAAATATATTTAAAGCTAATGGGGAAATAAAAAAATAAATAATAAAAAAACGAGAAAGAAAGCTTTAAATGGGAATTTCCTTTTAATATGTACTATCATTGTCACTATTTAGTAAAAACATTTAACTCCCATTACTATTCTACTTTATGGATCTACAGAATACATAAATCCACACGGACCTCCTGCCTGCTACCATACTTAACATTACTAAATTCCAGTGAAGTGATTGCACCTCTACTAAAGATACGGTACCTTCTATTACATTATTCTATTATACTTTACATTAGCAGAGAGTAATATTTTGTTATTATTGCATTAGTGTGGAATTTGTATATGTCGGGCCAGTCAAATATCTTAGAATCAGAATGAGAAAAATGATTTCTGTCAAAATATTGTTCAATAGCATGCAAGTCAAAGAAGGAAAACAATAACACTTTTGAACATTTTTGTGCATACTTGTTTTCAATGGAAAAAGTACAGGACATGCTTCATTGTACTGTGGAATTAAGACAGCTATTTGAATACATTTACCTCTGCAAGTTTCATCTAATAAATGAAAATGCCCCACATATAACACATATATTAAACATGTAAACGCGGTGCCCAATTATGCCCCCATTTGCCCTGACAAGCCTTATCTGCAAGCTGCTGGAAGGGATCTAAATGGACCCATAAAATAGAAATATAGAATTTGCAGACTTTGGATCCATATCAGTTTGGCTTTGTCAAGGCAGATCATGCCCTTCTAAACTTGGTTGACTTTTGAAACAGTCACCAAAGCCATTGATGAGGAAAGGCAGCAGTCCATACAGCCTCCCTCGATCTGGCGAAGGCGATACAATAAATACCCCACTGGTATCATTGAAAACTGAACCTATAAACATTCAGAAACAAGTACAGTATTAGAACTGTAGAAAATATACAAATTAGGAGTGCCCAAATACAGTGAATGTTGCATTTAATACCGTTCAAATCAACAGCAAGTGATAACATCACTCATCAGCCAAACGGTCATCAAACAAAATAAACAATTGCACTTAAAGAGCACTAGAGTATCCTACCACAAAAGAAAAAGGAGGAATTTTTAAGAGCTGAAAAGGGGGAGTGCTTTGCAAATTTTGAATAGGACTTGTATACTGAACTTTTCAATACACTATAAATTCACATCAATATGCATACTTTTCCTTTATGTCTGGCATGCCAGCAGGACCTGCGTTAAATTTACAGAAGCAGCAACTCACTCCATGTGTATAATGTCATACATGTTTTTTTAAAAGTATGGACTAATCTTATTTTATGTTGTAAAGCCTTTTACTGCTTTATAAATGATTAAAACCAGCATGGACTAAACTGCAGTCCTTTTTAGTTTTTCCATAACATCTTGCGTAGGGTTTCAGACAGCCTCTTTAAATATACACATGCAGGTAGTCAGCAAGTACATTACTGTGGTAGGAGATGAGATTAAACACTTGATGCATACTGACACATTTTTTAAGAAATGGATAAATTATGCAAACGAGAATAGTCATTTAAGTATGGCTACGAAATAAACAAGCACAAATTAATTCAGTGCTCCATCAAACAAAGTGATGAAATGGAGTAGTGAATCCAAACCTTAAGCATAGTTAAAGGAAAGCTGCTCAATCACATTCAAAATCAGCCTTCCCAGCATTCCTCTCACATTACTGGAGACTTGACTAGCTATTTTTAAACAATTCTTTTTAGTGAAACTTGTACAGTATGAGTAAACACATAAGGAAAGGACGTTTAGAAGATAGGAATGTAGTTGTCGATTTTGGCTCGGTGCCTCTGGACAATGCACTCTGCAATCCACACGATATTCTGGCACTCCTGTTACTTCAGCTTCACATAAGCATAAAAAAGACCGATGTGAAACTGGTTGAGAAAAGCCAGCTTATTTAGCTTTACCTCATGCTCAAAGAATCAATCTTCTAGGGTCTCGTCTCCTGGATTGCTGCCAGCTCCCTCAAACAGCAATTTATAGTCAGGATAGTAGTCAGCAACTGCTTTGACTTGCTCATAATCATCTGCTCTTGCTAAATGCGCAAGGCCTTCTAGGTACAATCTGCCACAATGGGGGAAGAGCTTGGCTCTGTCTTCCTTAGACAGTTCTGTTCCAAATGAATTAATGGTGATAATGAAGACTCTTCTGTTTGCTTCAGACTCTAAAATGGGGCACATGGTGTCAGCTGTTGTACCTCCTAGTGACTTGCAGAACTTGTAGAAGGATTCCAGGTGTGCCTTGTATAATGTGTTTCATATTATTTCAATATTCATTTCATCAAGGTCTTGTTCAGATATGCAGTCCTGAAAAAAAGCAGCAAGGGAAGCATCGACCAAGATGGTATTATATAGCTCTTGTGGTGTTTGAGCAATGTTCACAGCTTCCATCTGTTCAAAGCTTCCCAATGGATAGCACTTTGGAACCAACTCGGATATGGAACGTTGGTGTGATGTTCCAGTGATCAGTAGTATTGCATTAGTCAGTGTTTCATGGGATAACCATTATCTCTTGTAAAACATAAGTATATGTTTGAATCACGTATGTATTCCTCTTTCTTTGGCTTTACTGAATTTGTACACATATGGTCGGCTACAGAACTTCCCCACTAAGTGTCTTACAGGCATGTTTTCTGTAATAAACTTGTTCAATGGGCACACGTTTTCTGTAAAAAGGTGACATGCATACTTACAAGGAGGACAGATATTATTCTAAGATATAAAAAATACAGTTTATGTACATTGTTCATCTTTTTTGAGGTGCCTTTACTGAGATGTATTTGCAGCTGATGGCTCCAAGTAAGTATGGGAGTTCTGCAGCCTCATAGAACTCTTTCATGCTTTCATGTCACTTGGCTGATGTTACTGGGAACTTCATGTAGTTATAGTGTGGACTCATTTGTGATGCATGTTATAACTGTAAATTACAGCACACCAGGCATTCTGAACTTTTGTTTCATTCAAAGGCAATCTTAACAAAACTGTTGTTTGGCCATGGGACCCCCATGGCATGTCATGATGATGAAAAATAAACCAGAGAAAAACATAACAGCTTCAATACAAGTTAATGCATTTGAGAAATATGCTCATAATACCAAAACCTCATAACACCCCTGGGCGGGTGTTGTTTACACAGTAACACACACCATGTTGGGCATTATTGTTTGCTTGATGTCTGGGCTCATTAATTACAACCATTTGAATGCATACACCACAAGCATATGATGTTAGCAAAAAAGTCACAATAAAGTATTGTAACTTGCTTTACACAAATGCACGGTAGTCCTGCAGTGCCAGACTAATGACTATTTAATCTGATTATGCCATCCAGAGTCAGTCATTCCCAACCACAGACAGCCTCCATACCTAGCAATTATAGTCCATTGTTGACTGTGTACACCTTAGATGTGTGACAGTGGGAAAAATTAAATATATTTCATCAAATGCATACAAGTTCATACTAGACGGCGCAGTGGTGCAGTGGTAGCATTGTTGCCTCACAGCAAGAAGCTCTCCAGTTCAATTCTCGGCTGGGGTGCCTTCTGTGTGGAGTCTGCATGTCCTCCCTGCATTCATGTGGGTTTCCTCCGGGTGCTCCGGTTTCCTCCCACGTTACAAAGACATGCACCTGGAGCATTTTTCCCTGGGCCTCTGCTGAAAATTGCCTTCGTTCCATACCGCACTTTCCCAGTTGACAGATTGTTGAAAATGAGCAAACGAGAATATTTAACATTCATCCACAGAAAGGTCCAACCTCTACCAAGCAGTTACAGTCACATTGCTCTTGCACCTCATCAGATTTTAAGAAAAGGTGATACTTCTCAACTTCTGAATCATGAACAAAACAAAATAATAATAATAATAATAACAGTAGTAGTAGTAGTAATAATAATAATAATAATAATAATAATAATAATAATAATAATAATAATAATAATGGACAAAGGCCCATGATCAGAGACATAAATTTGCTACAACACGGGTTTTTTTTTTTTGCATTAACATATATTTTGTTAAGAATATGACACTGGAAACTCAAAGCTCTTTCATTATTTAGTGATTACAATCCTCAGTGATTTGTCAGAAACTACAGATTTTGTGAGAAATAGATCAAAATGTGTACAAGATCAGGGGCATTCTGAAAAATCAGGGACAATTAAAAGCTTTGTTTCATACAAATAGCCACAAGTATTACAACTTATTTCATATAAATGCACATTAATATTGCACAGTCAGATGGTTAACTGAGTGAATGACCAGGGGTTAAATTACTTTCACCCACAAACAGCCCCTGGCCCTCCCTAAAGAACAGTTACAGATACTTCATTCTCTAAACCTCATTGACTGTGATGAAAACTAGTATCTCTCAATCTCTTAGCACAAGAATCAGGGATAAACCCCAAAATAATCAGGGCAAAACCCAAAATCAGGGACAGAAAAGTATTGCTGACATGCAATTAGAAATTTGCTGGAATAATAGGTTTTGCACTGATATGCATTTTCTGAAGTACAAAAAAGTCAAATGCCTGTCATCATATAGTGGTTGCAGTCCTCAATATTTTGTATGAAACCAGAGAGTCTGTGATGCACGGACTAAACATGTGAGGTAAAGCCCAATAATGCCCTATGAAATCATGGACAGTTTCATCTTTGATTTGTACAAAGGCTTAGCAAAGAATAGATATTAATTTTATTTACTTTTTTATTTTACCTATTTCTTGTCTGGGCAAGCCTGCTTGACAAATTGTCTCTTTTCAGGGATGACCTGGGAGTAGTGTCTGGTTCGGTGACTTGCTCAGAGCCACATAGCAGACAAATGAAGTTGGGAGGAATCAAACCTTGTACCCTGGGGACAGCAATCTCATTAACAGTTCAGTCCTCTGCATCAACTTGCATCCAATGTATTTCATTCAAATGCACATTAGTCCTGTAAAGCCATGTTTAAACTAACCAAGCAACAAGACTGTTTTCATCCACAACTAGCTCTCCCCCATTTAATGACTGCAGTCCTCAATGATTTTCCATGAAACCACAGATTTTCATGCGACACAGACCAAACAGGCAAAGTAAGTGACATTTTGTGATGTCAGGGACAGTATTAACTTTCTTTCACACAGTTGCCAGAGAATAAATATTCCAACATAATTCAAACAAGGGCACAAAAGTCCACTGAAGTCATGGTTTAAAATGACAACCTCCCCATTTAGTGGTTGCAATCCTCAATGATTTGCTAGAAAAGATACATTCCAAAACATGAGGGGAAAGCTAGGGACAGTCTGCAAAATCAGTGAGGTTTTTTTTTACACACAATCTACAAACAATAGTCAGAAACTACTGCAGACTTTAAACTGAGCAAACAAGAAGCTGCAATATCCACAGTTAGCCTTCAGTCCGTAGCTCAAAACCTCTTTGCTTATAACTTCAGGACAACATCACAAGTAATTCAGGGCATATTTAAAATATTCCTGTAATTCACTTTTGTATCAACATGCATTTTCTGAAGAATAAGAAGCATGGATCTCTAATGTCTGGCATTATTGATTGATTGCAGCCCTCACTGAACCAAAGGTTTTATGAGGGACAGGGAAAAATATGTACCAACATCAGGGATGTCCTGCAAAATGAAGGACAGCTGTGAGAAGTATAACACACCACCCCCTGTCTAACCTGACTTTATGGTGACTATGTTCAGCTCTGCACTGCACTATTTAATATTTTCAGGCTTATTAATTTATTTATTGAGTTAGTAAGTTTTAAGTACATGTAAAACTAACTAACTAAATAAATAAATATAACAAATAAAGTAGAGGCACCAGCCCCTACTGCACATGTGCAAGTGATAGGCAAGGTGTGTATACATAGGAAGTGCAAATGAAGCAAGTAATTGCTATGTTTGGCACTGTACATTAGCTAACTAAAATAGTTAGCAGTGCTGAACATAGCAGCAATTATTTTTTAAATTATTTATTTAATTATGTATTTGGGTGGCCTTAGCACCCCCCTAAACTGTGGCCTCTGGGCAGTCACTTGTTTCACGCGTTTTAAAATCCAACAATTGGCTAAGCTTCTGGTGTCATTCAAAGAGGATCCAGTATCTGTCTGCCTGGGATGAAATGATCAACAAACCATGATGCTTTGCCAGAGATGGTTTGCACCTGTCACCCCCTGGGATTCAGGTTACTGGCTAAAGCTCTTGCCACCCCTATAGTGCCTTTTTAGGCAAGGTTCAAAGGACAAAACCACCACCGTAACAGATACAAGCATGCAAAATCTGTAGGTAATGCTACTCAATGCTAGAAATCTAAACCTCAAAATGCACTCTCGAGGCACTCCTAAAAATGGAGAACATCGATATCTGTGCAGTAACTGAGACTTGGTTCAAGAACCCAGAGAGCACCCCTGCAATACCAGGCTACAACTCTTACCACACTTTTCGGCCACCAAACCAAGACCGAAAGACTAAAGGTGGAGGAGTGTCCATATTCACCAAGGATATTCACACCTCCAGGCTAGTTGCAAAACACAATGCATCTGAAATTCTCCAGGTGCAACTAACACTAGATAAGACTGTAATCCAAATTGTAGATTGCTACAGATCCCCCACCATGCCCCCAAGATTCTCACTGCACCTTTCTAAACATACTGGAAAATATTAAGATACAGCCAAACACCCTAATAGTGGGTGATTTCAACTACCCTGCCACTAATTGGGAAAACTACTCGAGTGCCAACATCTTTTCCCAGTAGTTCTAGGAATTCATAAATTCCAATGCCCTGGATCAACTCATCCATTGTCCCACCAGGGGCTCCAGTATCTTAGACCTGGTCATTACCAACATGGGAGATAGATGCCCTGCACCAGTGGTCACCTCCTCTTTGGGCAGGTCTGACCATAAGCAAATCACTTTTGACATCCACATCCCACCCCCACCCCCAATAAGGAAACCTCTGTAAAAAACTTCTCCAAAGCCAACTTCATGCTACTTAAGTCAGAAGTGACAAACTTCATGGCACCCATGCAGACTGGAGCTGAAAGTTCGACTGCTGAATCTTGCACTAAGGTATTGTACGAGCACATCCACTAGTGCATGAATTGTGCCATCCCAAATAGAACCAAGACGCTCTCCTTCAAAAAAAGGAAGCCAATCTAGTGGTCGCCTGCCATAAACAAACTATACAACAGAAGGAAGAAACTGTTGCAGAAAAGTGGAAAACCCCAGGATGCAAAAAACTCCCTTACCAGCCTCAGTAAGAAGCTGAGATCCCTCATAAAATCCTCCAAAGCTAGTTACAAAAATAAAATTGCCAAAGATTCCAAAGACAACCACAAAGCATTCTATAGAATGGCATTAAATATACTGATCCCAAGGATATTGCCAATATCCTGGCAGATCAATTTATTGCCAACTTCACCCCCCCTCTCACCCCCTAAAGGGCCCATCTCAATACCAAAAGATTGCCAAATTCCAGTAATCACGGCCACACAGGTAGAAACCGCACTCTCCAAAGCTAAGAATACAGCATCCATGGGACCAGATGACATCCCGGGCTGTGTACAACATGAACTACAAAATGAACTGGTACCTCACCTAAGTGTCATGTTTAATCATAGCCTCACCTCAGGCTTCGTGCCCACTGAGTAGCGCACAGCTATAGTTATCCCACTCCACAAGGGGGGATCCACCTTGGATTCTGGAAACTACCATCCCATCAGTCTGACGAGCCTGATCTGCAAGGGCATGGAACACATTATCATGGAACTTATAAACAAAGACATTGGCAACCTTCAAACACTGGATCCCACCCATTTTGGGTTTGTGAAGGGCTGAGCTTGTCTCCTGAACCTGATTGACTTCTTTGAATCAGTCTCCAGAGCTGTGAATGACATTAAGGTGGTCCACACAGCCTATCTGGACCTTGCCAAGGCATTTGACAGCATCCCCCACTCTGGAATCATAGACAAACTTACTAAGCTGGGCATAAATCCCTACGTCACTCAATAGGTTGCCAGCTGGCTTACTTAAAGAACCCAGACTGTAAAAGTAGCTGACAACAAATCCAGCTCCAGACAAGTGACAAGTGGAGTACCTCAGGGTTCAGTCCTGGGACCGCTCTTGTTTGGCATCTTCTTCTCTGAAGTACAGGCCAACACTAAGGGACTCTGGCTAACAAAGTTCGCAGATGACTGAAAATTGGGAGCCATTATTGAATCCCCAAATGATGTGGATATTCTGCAAAAGGGCTTTACAGAAACAGATGCTTGGTGCCAGAGCCATGGGCTCAAGCTTAATGCCAAGAAATGTATAGTTATCCCCTTTGGGAAAAAACATGTACCCATGAATTACCACATAGGTGGCAGGACACTAAACATCAAAAGTGTGATGAGAGACTTAGGGACACAGGTGGACAGTGGTCTCACCTTCGATAAGCACATCGCCACAACAGTCAGGAAATCCTTCTATGTGGCACACCTCATCACTAAAGGCTTTTCATCCAGAAAAAAGGAGGTCATTGTCCCACTGTACTCATCCCTCATTAGACCCATTATAGAGTACACTGCCCCATTTGGTATGTACCTCACAAGACATCTGCAACAGTTGGAAAGGCCTCAGAAATACCTCACTAAAAGAAACACAGACCTAAAGCAGATGCCCTATGCTGACCGTCTAAAAAAACTCCAGCTATACTCTGTGGCATATCATCTACTCAGAGGAAATCTCTGCTTAACATACAAGACCATGTCAAACCCTGAGCTGTTGGACATGCTCCACTTAAAGAAATCCCAATCCCTCAGAGCCACATGCTCCAGGGATGTAAACCTTGTCATTACAATGAACAAAACATGCTGGAGGGATAGGTTCTTGACCCAGAGATTCCTCATACTCTGGAATAGACTGCCCATACATGTCAAGCAAAGCGCCTCCTTGGCCCTCTTCAAAAGGAACCTTAATGATTGGATGGGAGATAGTAAATTTACCCTGAGGATCACATCAGTTGCCCTGCTAGACAGGGCTCCAGGGAAGTAAATATTGTGGGAAGAAATATCCGGGGAATTATTTGGCTAGGCTTGTATAGGCCCTAGGGCTGATAGCATAGCACCAACCTTTGAACCTATAAACCTATGATAGCTATAAAGGTTACTGCCCATTTTTGTCCTAGGTTTGTAGATAAATAGTAAGTCTTGGTCAGAGCTGCGAAGTGATTGAATTGGGGAGTAGTGAGATATACAGGAGGATATGCTAGGGCAGTAGAAAGGGGCTCTATATCACATTACCGAAATTCCAAAATGTTGAACACCATAAGCTCGACCTTGGAATCACAAGATGTGATATACTCGAACGCTCAGAACAGCAAATGTTTTCCAAGGGAAAAAATTTGCTGTTCCGAGAATACACACACAGCACAAGCACACCAAAATACATAATCCACACATACACACTTCACAGAACCCTACACTAAACCATACATACACTACTAGCTATCCACTTACCTTAACCCAACCCTAACCCTAAGGTCCTTAACTAACGCACACTCACCTTACCTGCTTCCTAACCCCTAAGGTCTCTAACCATCGCACACTCTCCTTACCCGCTCCCTAAGGTCCCTAACTATCACACACTCACTTTACCCGTTCCCTAACCCTAAGGTCCCTAACTATCGCACACTCACCTTACCTGCTCCCTATCCCTAAGGTCCCTAACTATCACACACTCACCTTACCTCTGTCCTTTCACACACTTACCTTAACCCGGTCCGTCACCTTCACACCATAGTTGAGGAAATAGTGAAGACGCAGAAACGGCCCACAGAATACTTTCCCTAGGAAAATATTCGGTGTTCTGCAGCTTCGCTATTTCAAGCATTCCCTGAATTGGGGTCGATATTACAGCATTCGATGTTATAATATAGACCCACAAAAAGGTTGGTATAATATAGAATGTATAATCTGGAACTGAGAAAGAAGAAGCATATTGGGTAGTTCCAACCAGTTTAGGTGTTTAAGTGAGACACAGTGGTGAGTTTTATAAGTATCTTGGGCAGAGAATCTAGCTATCTTGTTATAAGTTGAGTTACGTTTTGCTAGAAGTGTGGTGTTGAGGTTTGTAAGTATTTTAGAGCCATAGAGAAGACTGGGTAATAGGTAGGTATGAGATAGGGTTACCTTAAATTTGTTGGTGATATATATCACTTTCTTCTAGGGAAGGGGTGGAACTGCCTGCCAATAATTTCCATTGTTTTCCCTGCTTACTTCATTCTGAATCCACTTCTTTGTCATAGCTCATTCTGTTCTTTAACTAACCATGTTTCCCTTTGATTAAATTCATCATACTATGCTTCTCATACTTAAGCAGACATCTGCTGTCAACTTCTCAGTTATAAGATACCACTTTCAAGGTTCCTGTTTTAATAACTCAAACTCCCTGCTGAAACAGGCTTTTCAAGTTCTTCTGATACCCAGTGGTCAAAGTATAAGATCACACACACACACACACACACACACACACACACACACACACACACACACACACACACACACACACACACACACACACACAGACACACACACACACACACACACACACACACACACACACACACACACACACACACACACACACACACACACACACACACACAAAAATCCTCTAAGAATGAAATGCAGAAGTCCTAAATGTGGAACCTAGCATCAAAGCATCTCAAAATGAAATATCTTCTAAAGCTACATTCAACTTACAGAAAAACAAAGTAATCATCACTCCATACTCATACATAATGTGCAAACAACTGAGAGGTAAACTATAGCAGAGGCTTTTTGAGGATACATTCACAAAGAAATTTTCAATAATTAAAGAACCTGTCTTTGGACCATGAGCACTGACATTGTTTTCCCTTATCCGTAGCCTGAGTTCATTTTTTTTTGACAGCTGTACAGATCAGGAGGATAATTTTAGCTGACCTGTGGTGCAGAATGATCAGTCAGTATACATATAGCATGACATGGCATACAAGGTCAAGCAAAACACTTAAATATCTTTCCCTATTCTTGCATTCCAGGAGGCAGAAAATCAAATGATAAATCAACAGCATTGCAGTATTGAAGGATACCCTCAAAATCAGCTCCATTCTGTTTCTAAATATCATTTAGTACTTATCATATGTAGCGTTGCCGCTTCACAGTAAGACGTTGTCCTGTTCGATTTTCAGCTAGAGTGTCTTCTGTGTGGAGACATGCATTGATGGGCGTACCTTCGTTGAAGGTTGTGCGTCAGGGCTGGCAACTCGGCACATAAAAATCTGCTGCCAATCATTAGCGGACCGGAGTTCCACTGTGGCGACCTCTAACCGGGAAAAGCGGAAAGACACAACAACAACTTATCATTATGAGACAAAATTTCCAGTTGATCCCAGCCTTGTAGATTTCTTCCGGGGTAGCTTTATTGTATCTAACATAAGATATACTAATTTCTGACAAAGTGTGGTGATGGCTGTGTTTAATCCCAGGTCAGACTTGTAAGAGTCATTTCACAGCATTAGAAAGGTGTACTTCCAGTAATGGGTAACAGCACATAGCTAGACAGTGGCAATACAGATGTAGACAATGTTATGGGGAGCAGTGTATCATGGCAACAAGGCTGGAAACCACTATGTTACACAGTACTGCTATAGTATGAAACCCTATATTGTACTGTTATCATGTGTACTGGCAGTAGCCACTGTTTCTAGCTTGTTTGTCAAGTCTTGAAAGATAATTCTGCTGTTAGTTACTCAATTTAATTACCTCTCAGGTCTCAGAACGAAATGAAATTAACTCTGATATCCATACCTTTCAACATCTGAGCACAAGAAATCTGTATAAAGGCAAACATAATGGGGGAACAAAGGCCTCAAAATAGGGACAGCTTTTAAATTGTTCTTATACACTTATAATATTAGAACCACGTCTCGTGCCTTGTGTTTTGTTGGACTGTGACTATTAAAGCTGTGTTTGCCACTATCTGTGAGTCCAAGGTGCTTTGTTTTTTGGTTATACACTTATAATATTACTAGAATAACATATTTTGGGTTATCATGCATTTTCAGAAGGATATGAATGAAGTCTGAAACTCAAACGTCTATCATTATTTAGTGACTTTACTTTTCAATAATTTACCAGAAAACAAATTTTATAAGGAACAGATGAATATGAGACCAGAATCTGTGCATTCTGCAAAAATCTGGACAATTGAAAGGTATGCTGATATCACATTAAAACAAAGCCATACAATTAGTGGGCAATACTGATTTTCACATAAATGTTCAGAAATAAAACTATTTGTCTGCATATTACAGCTAAACTGGATATAATGTCTGAATTATTTTTCTCTTTATTAGGAAAATAAATGTTGACATAGCATGGTAGATACACTGTACAGATTTAATGGAAAGGAACAGATGCAATGTGAAAAGGATACTGTTATGAAACTTCTCTGTTTTATTCGTAGGTTCATAGGTAGGTACTAGACTATCAGCCCAAGGGCCTATGTAAGCCTAGCCAACAAGATACCTTGGCTTAAGCCACCCAAGAAAGTTATTTTCCTGTGCCACTGTCGAGTAGAAACACAGGTGTATTTCCTATTTCCCATCCACTCATCAAGATTTTTTTTTGAAGAGTGCTAATGAAAAACTTTGCTTGACATAGATGGGTAGCCTGTTCCAGAGTATGGGAAGTCTTTGGGACAGGAATCTATCCCTCCAGCATGTCCTGTTTATTGTGGTGACAAGGTTTAGGTCCCTAGAGCATGTAGCTTCGGAGGGATTGGGATTTCTTTAGGTGTAGCATGTCCAACAGCTCTGGGTTTGACATAGCTTTATATGAGAGTTGCTACTGTTGCTATGATTACAACATATCTTTGAAAAAGGTAGACAGTCTGTATTAAGGGTGGGCATCTTTCTGTGATACAGGTGAGTGAGTGAGTGAGTGAGTGAGTGAGTGAGTGAGTGAGTGAGTGAGTGAGTGAGTGAGTGAGTGAGACCATTTCAGTGTGCAGTCTCCTTCCTGATGGAAGGTGTGGAAGATGATGCTGGAAGGTTGACCTCTCATGATGGCTGCAACCCAAACCCTTGCCATGGTTAATGTGGTGTGATTTGAAGCAGTAGGGAGGAATATGGTGGAAACTGGAGTTTTGACATTAGGTCATAAAATTACTATTCTTTGGAAAGTTTCGCTGAACTGTGGTGACTTTGAAATAACTTTGCTAAGAAGATCTAATTTTGTTGGGGGGGGGGAGGGGAGTGATTTACCATTCACTCAGTAGTTTTTTTCAGAGTTTTGCGGTTAACCAAAACATTTTTAACAGTTTTTACTGTGACTTATTAAACTTAGTGGACTCAGAAAACTACTGCTTGTATGTTAAGATTATGGCCTGTCCTTAGAATACAAGCAGAAATTATCATGAGACAAATGACACTGGTTCTGAACATGGGGTTTGTTATGTGCTACTGTATCTTGTCCATACAGAAGTGTAGGAAAGTCTTAATGATAAGAATATCTTAGTGAAGGTGGGAAAATATTATGATATTCAGTGGGGACTCTGCAGAACAAATCCTAGGACCTGAGAACTTCAAAACATAGGAGGATGCTGATCAGTACACTGTCCTTACAAAAAAAAAAAAAAAAAAACAAAAAAAAAAGAAAAGAAAACTGTGGAGTACTATAAAACACACTGAGCTGTAAACCACCCCCCCACAAAGTCAAACACTCACTCCCATTAATGGCTTTGTCTGAAGTTGTAAATCCATGACATTAAACACTTCCTAAGTAACAGATGGACAGGACATGGGTGTTTTGTTCTTACCCTCCACTGTGACAGCAGCAGTACACTTTTATTACAAGCATTACGTCTAACATGACTTCCTCAGTAAACAAAATTCATGGCCTCTCTGCATATCTATAAAAAGTTCATTAAATCACAATGTTTAACAGATAACATTTTCTTGCACATTGACTTGAATATGAGGGATAATTTCTGCACTGGAGATATAATCTAGGTCCTTGAACTGTAAATGCTTTTATTAAACTCCATTACATGTCACTGAACTATATGAGAGGGCACCCTAACTAAGTCATGCCTATTATATTTGGATCCTAATTTGCTGTTAGACTTCAACTTTGTCCCATTCCTACTGGATGATTGTAGGCATTACAAAATAAAAAATGTGTCACAGATCAAGGCAGCAGAGTACAAAGTCAGGATACTAATTAAATGAAATTGCACTATACATATACAAAGCAGTACAACAGATTTGAACTATAACATCTGGGAGAAATGTGATTTTCCCACTACCAGGATTTGGAAACCATAAAATGTAGGGTGGGGGAGGTATTATAGGTGTGTGTGTGTGTGTGTGTGTGTGTGTGTGTGTGTGTGTGTGTGTGTGTGTGTGTGTGTGTGTGTTGTCAGAGACAGAGAAATTAAAGCAGTTGCAATACAGTTGGGTTCCTAATAAATTAGCCAAGTTACTATTAAATTGTTCTGAAACACTGTAGTATGAATATAAATTGTATTATTTTGGGGGGATTTTTAAAGTTGTTCAGTTCTAGACTTCCAGACTGGCAGTTAATTCCACAGTATTTGTTTTGTCATTGTAGACTTTACTTGGTTCCAGAACTATACAGCTGAACGTTTGAGTGTGGAGATTTAGCATGGAAAACTATGTGGGTACAGACACTGTGAAATATAAAACTACATGAAGCTAGTATGTAATGCTAATTAATATTCCTTTCTACATGTGCTTAGCTGACATTTCTGAGAAGATCATATTTGAACAAAAAAACACTCCTACCCTTCAGAGTTGCTTAAATGGTTAAAAAATATGCTTCAAATGAAAATGATTATGACCTCTGATAATGCTAGCCCGTGTTTAGAGGTACAAACAAGTACTTGAAAGTGAAAACTGGAATGACTCAACATCAATTTACTAAAGCTCAGGTCTTCCTGTTAACATTAATGCTTTAAAAATGAAAAATGTTATCTCCAAACGGAAGTCTCTACATAAACATAAAATATCTAAAATGTATTCTTTCAAAATGTAGCTATGTTTCATTTTGATGAGATCTTATTAGCTTGCAGTTGCCTTTTAGTAATGCCAAAAGCTGTTAAATAAATAACACAAATATACAAGCGGGGGGGCTGAGCTATTTTTTACAATAGAAATTTGCATTATGGGTTATGTGGCCCAGATCTGTCAGAATGATATACAATTTTCCATAGTTCCAGGCCTGCAGAAAAGTGTGTTCAAACAATGTCTGTCTTTAAATGTAATCTGTAATGGATGATAGCGGATGTCAGTGTGGGCTTGCAGGATGCAGTTTTTGTCTTATCTGGCAAATACAGTTTGTATGTAGGCAACATGATGCAAAAATGCAACCCATTTCTCACCTATATCAAATTCTGATTTCTAATATTGTCTCAAATACACTCTTATTATTGCATGTCTAGGGCTACGTCTTCAGTCCAGTAGTGAGGTCATGTCACTCTTCAGGGGTTTACTATTATTTTGGGGTTCTTGCTCATCATGAATGACATACAAATGATAAGCAACAATTCTAGTGTATCCTGTCTTGTTTGGAGACAGAGCACTGATGTAGCTGAACAGGTGTGTGATACATTAGTGAAGGATGAAAAGATGCACGGGGTTTTTGGCCATTATGAATGGCATACAAAGATGAACAAGCATTCTAGGGCATCCTGTCTTGCCCAGGGTGAGGAGAGTGATGTAGGTAACAGATGTGTGGAGCCAACTGGATTAGAAGGATGTTGGTCTGAGCATCAAGTGAGTAGGATAAGTCTCTCTTTCTCTAGAAACTATATGTACTACAGACATTTCATATTTCTGCAGTGTCTTTGACTAAGAAAGACAGGAAAACCAGTCAAAGCAATTCTAGTAATTTATTCATTCATTCATTCATTCATTCATTCATTCATTCATTCATTCATTCAGTCACTGACAGTGTGATACATGAACAACCTCAACATATAATCAACCAGTGTGTACAAGGAATGTGGCAGAAATCTAGGCTCTGTGTTAATCTAGAGATTAGCTGTTCCTCCTGACCAAACTAAATTATATTTCTACCTTGGTCACTAGAGTTATGCTTCTTAGTTCCCCTATGAGCATTATGTCTGTTTAGAGCTTTCTGTGACTATGCCAATCGCATGTCTTCTTACAATGGCCCCCCTCTCCAAATCTGCTCCTTGTATGCTATTCCTACTGTTGAGGAGAAATTCCTGTGCAACTGTCTTGCCCTCGGGCCCCACTGGCAGCTACAGTGGACATCTCTTCTTCATGATGTGCCCACTGGCTGTACTTCCTAGTTTTTCTTCAGCCTGTAAATACACCCATTTCACTCTCATGATGATGTCTCTTTTCCACCAGGAAGCATTCAGGGAGAATTAGGTTGCTCCTGCCGCCCCCGTCCTCTCCTTCTGAGAGCACTGTGGCACAGGGTCCCCATTTACAGATCTATCAAGAAAAACATGTATGTGTGCAAATACTTTTGTTCTGCCTTTTTTGTTTTAAGACTGAAGTAAGTCTATGTAGAGATGACATGTTATTGTTAGAAGCCAGCTGACTTCTGATTTATCCTGAAAGTGTACTCACACTCTTTCATTTAAAGTCAGAAGATGGACTTAGCAATCCAGCAGTGCAGAGGGGAAATTTATGCTGCTCTGCTGCTTCAACACACAACATCCAAATGCATTTGCTAATGATGTGATTGGCCAGTTGCATAGTGGACGAGCTGCTGATTGGGTCAGCAAGTTAGAGGAATAAAGTTCTTCAGAAAAATGTCATGCACTATGCATAAGCCTAGAGCAATCAAATAGTTGTTTATTTTCACAGTGTACTGAGCCTAGAACGTATAACCATATTTTGAAATGGTTTAGTCAGTTATTTGTCAGTCTTTGTTTTGTTTTGTTTTTTTTTTTACTTACTGCTAGCAGTCTTACAGCTCTGGGGCATCTTTGACAAAAGAAACAACACTCTTTAAACCCAGCTGTGTCCAAATGCATTATTTAATGCACCGAAAGAGACTGTTGCTTGAAGTGGCACCCTACTGTGATCTTTCACTATTTGGTGTTGCTGTGTCTATGGGCAAGTGCATCTGTTTGTTTTGCTTGTCAAGGCAATCGCCTAAACCTATCAGATATGATATAATTAAAACTGGTGATGACAATAAAAGGGCTTAATTACATATAGCTGAGCTATAAGCAAGAACTGCTTCAGCTAAGTACCCTTTTTTAATAAACATTTTAGAAAAAAGTGTAAATAATAAAGAAGAAGCTTACAAAAAAGACAGCCTGAAATCTGAGATATATACTCATAATGTAGGGCCACACTGGGAGAGATGGGTAACCAGATTCAAAATATCTGCCACTGCTTTGTGTATTATCAGAAATAAAACACTGAAAGCTCTTTTAAAAAAATGTGGGGACATACGGTGTATCGACTATCTGATGCCATGTAAGATCTTGATGACAAGTC
Organism: Protopterus annectens; assembly: GCF_019279795.1. Lineage (NCBI taxonomy): Eukaryota > Metazoa > Chordata > Ceratodontiformes > Protopteridae > Protopterus > Protopterus annectens. The sequence goes on from NC_056743.1 coordinate 1,422,875,276, forward strand.
TAAGGATGTAAAATGAGTAAAAAACATAGAAAATACACTTCTAAGCACAGAAGAATACATCTTGAAATGTTTAAGCTCAAAAATTCTGAACAGGAAGAAAATAAAACAACCCAGGTTCTATACAAAAATAAGGACTCTAATAAAGACCTATGATAAGGACCCTAACAAAGAAATATGAATTCATATGCATAGGTACATTATTTATGTATGTATGTATGTATTTATTTCTACTTTGTTGACGAGGCTAGTCTCAGTATGCAAGGGGCCTCTTTACCAGGGACACCCTTGGTGGTATTCATACTGAACTGAGGTAAATTCGCCAGGGTACTGGGAAATTTCCCTAACTCTTTTTGAGTGTGCATATAACTTTTGCTCCCAGTGAGGAGGAGACCGAAAGGAGCACAATGGCAAAGAAGCAGATAGTGTGTCATAATGCTTTGCAGATGAATGTGGCAAAGAGGTTGAATGTGGGAAAGCAGCCAAAACAGTTATTGAAGCTATGTCTAGATTTTTTGGCAAGATGGCAGTACCAGAAGGAGGATGCAATAGATTACAAGCTGTAGCTGAGATAAAGGAGAATGAAGTTGTTATGAAACTGCAGTCAGATGGTTTGGGTGATGAAAAATTAAAGGGACTTACACAACAAGAGGACCCAGGTGAGGAGTCCTTGTTTCCATGGGGAGAAGGGGTGAAAAGGCTATTTGAGAAAGAAGGGGAGCAAACATCACTTTGGTACCACAAAATGTATAACCTAATACATCAGCATTTATTGCCATTTTAAGCAGTAGGTTATAAGAACTAAAGAATATTTAAATGCTTACAAAGACAAAGTTACTCATGCAATGAGATATTTTTCAGCTACATATCAAGGTTGTGTATTAGTATTTATTATGTTCTTTAAAAGGAGAGAGAGAGAGAGAGAGAGATGGGGAGAGAGAGTGAGAGAGATACAGAGAGTGTGAGATAGAGAATGAAAGAGAGACAGAGGGAGAGACAGATGTGAATATACTATCAGCTTCTGCCTAGTTGCAAGATAGAAGCTGTATGATTCCATTGTCCACTGTACAGGCCTTGTAAAGGTATAAAACAAAACTGAAAAAAAAATTCATTAATGAATCTCACTTCTCTTATGTCTTTAAATGCAAACATTATTTATTTGTCTTAGACTTCTTACCTCTTTTCAGTGCAATTAGAAAACCCTTATAGGTTCATAGGTTCATAGGTAGGTACTAGGCTATTAGCCCTAGGGCCTATATAAGCCTAGCCAAAAAGGTACCCTGGCGTTTGCCATCCAAGAAAATTATTTTCCTGTGCCCCTGTCGAGCAGAGCCACAGAAGTGATCCCTGGGGTGAATTTCCTATTTCCCATCCAATCATCAAGATTTTTCTTGAAGAGTGCTGATGAGGAGCTCTGTTTGACATAGGTAGGTAGTCTGTTCCAAAGTATGGGAAGGCTCTGGGACAGGAATCTATCCCTCCAGCATGTTCTGTTTATTGTGGTGACAATGTTTAGGTCCCTAGAGCGTGTAGCTCGGAGGGATTGGGATTTCTTTAAGTGGAGCATGTCCAACAGCTCTGGGTTTGTTGTATGTTAGGCAGAGATCGCCTTTGAGTAGGCGATATGCGACAGAGTAAAGCTGGAGTTTTTTGAGACGGTCTGCATAGGGCATCTGTTTGAGGCCAGTAATCCTCTTTTGTGAGGTATTTCTGTGGCCTTTCCAGTTGTTGTAGATGTCTTGTGAGGTACATACCAAAAGGAGTGTTGTATTCTACAATGGGTCTAATGAGTGATGAGTAGAGGGGAACAATGACCTCTTATTTCTGGATGAGAAACCTTTTGTGATGAGGTGAGCCACGTAGAAGGATTTCCTGACCACCGTGGTGATGTGATTATCAAAGGAGAGATTACTGTTCACCTGTGTCCCAAGGTCTTTTATCACACTATCGGCGTTAAGTAGACTACCACTTATGTGATAGTTCATGGGTACAGAGTTTTTACCAAAGGGGATGACAATACACTTTTTGGCATTGAGCTTCAGGCCATGGCTTTGACACCAAGCATCTGTCTCAGTGAGGCCCTTTGTAGTATGTCCACATCGTTAGGAGTTTTGATTATGGCTCCTAGTTTGCAGTCATCTGCAAACTTTGTTAGCCAAAGACCTTCTGTGTTAGCCTGTACTTCAGAGAAGTAGATACCAAACAGGAGAGGACCCAGGACTGAACCCTGTGGTACTCCACTTGTCACTGGTCTGAAGTCAGATTTGGAGTCTGCTACTTTCACAGTGTGGGTTCTGTCCATGAGCCAGTTGGCAACCCATCTTGTGACATAGAGATTTATACCTAGTTTAGTGAGCTTATCTATAATTCCAGAGTGGGGGATGGTGTTGAAAGCCTTGGCGAGATCTAGATAAGCTGTGTGAACCACCTTACCCTCATCTATGGCTTTGGTGACTGCTTCACAGAAGTCAATCAGGTTTAGGAGACATGATCTGCCTTTTACAAACCTGAACTGGGTAGGGTCCAGAGTTTGGAGATTACCAATGTCTTTGTTTATGAGTTCCATGATGATATGTTCCATGGCCTTGCAGACCAAGCTTGTCAGGCTAATGGGGTGGTAGTTCCTGGGGTCCGTCATGGCTCCCCCTTTGTGGAGTGGGATAACCATCGCAGTACACCATTCAGTGGGCACAACGCCTGAGGTGAGGCTATGATTGAACATGGTACTTAGGTAGGGTGCAAGTTCATTCTGTATTTCATGTAGAAGACAGCCTGGGATATTGTCAGGTCCCATGGATGCTGTGTTCTTGGCTTTGGAGAGTGTGTTTTTTACCTGTGCAGCTGTGATTGGGTCTACTTTACATTACCGAAACTACACTTCACTGACACACAAAACACCGACCCCAAATAACCGAAACCACACAACACCGACAACTCACAAAACCGAACACAATTACACCGACACAAACAACGTAAACTACACGGCACACAATGACATATCCACTAACCTTAACCCAAACCCTAACCCTAAGGTCCAACACTACCGCACAGTTACCCTACCCACACCCTAACCCTAACTCACTTAACCCACCCCTACACCTAAAGACTGTCACTATCGCACACTTAACCTACCTGCACCCTAACCCTAACTCACTTAACCCACCCTAAAACATAAAGCCCATCACTATCACACATTCACCCTACCCACACTCTAAACCTAACTCACTTAACCCGTCCCTAAATTATAGTCTGTCACTATCACACACTTACCTTACCCGAACCCTAACTCCGACACTACCACACACTCACCTTTCCCACACCCTAACCCAAAATCCCACAATATCGCACACTTACCTGACCGCTCCTAACTCCGTCACTATTGCACACTTTTCTGAGTCGCACTCACACGTTACCCTTGTCGGTCTTTCAGCTGTCGGCAAATCACCGTTTTGGTCAATTTACCTGTCGGTCGTTTCGTCTCGGTCTTCTGCATGTCGGTAAAGTGTCGGTTTGGTAATCTAAAGGAGATCCCCGTGATTACAGGAACTTTGCATTCTTCCGGTATAGAGATGGGCCCTCTAGGGGGTGAGAGGGGGGTAAAGTTAGCACTGAACCTATCTGCCAGGATGTTGGCAATATCAGTTGATTCTGTATATTTAGTGCCATTGTGCTGTAACTCAGAGCAGATCTGAGTGTTGCCATTGAGATTTATAAACTATCACTTGAATAACAATAGTTAAAAACATTAGATACAAAATATTTAACATATGAAGTGGAAATACAGTGCATAGAATAAGTTATTTATTTGGCATTTATTTACCAGGAAAGTCTGACTCCATTTCCAGTGGAGTATTTTTATACTGGGATCTATCTATAGCCTAGATGATAAGAGTATTCCAAATTTTAGCTGTGTACTCCAAAAATAAGGAGTCACCAAAATGATTATATAATGGTTAAATCTGTAGCAAATATTTGTTTTATCTGAAAGATCTGCTTGATTTATATATTTTGACAAGATTGTTTAGACATGAGCATTTTTGAGTTTACATATAATACAATTAGCTACTTTTAGTTGGATGATATGTATTTTGTTTTGCACTTTGAGCCATTCCGATTTCTCCAGGTAAACAGGCTGCAAATTATTCTTCTTTGTTGTGGAGATGTGACCTTTGGCTGGGGATGTTGTTTTTAGTCTTTTTGATGTTTTTTAAGTAGGTATAAGGCCAAGATGAAACATGTCCTGAGTATTTTTGTAGTGGGTGCTCGGTTAGTGATGTTTGCTGATTTATTAAGGAGATAACACGTGATGTAATGATCATTTATACTGCTTACTGCGATGTATGGATTATCATCCAAACATGGATTAGGTGGACTAAGTTTACATAGCTTTAAGAGGTTATTTATGGAGTTCCAGAACTGCTTTGAGTTGTTTATATGCACTGTTTGAATGGTAGTATAGTAATGTGTTTTTGTTGTTGTTTGGTATAATCATTCACTCTGCTTGGTTGAATAATATTGTATACCTTTGGAGAGGTAGGGGTGTAGGGTCTACTTTCCAGGTTTTCCTTGCATTGTCTCTTTTGCTCATAGTTTGTCTGGTTTCATGCATTAGCCAAAGCACAGATTTATTCTTTTTTACTTTTTTCCATTGGGAGAGCAGTAGTACTGAGCATGTAGGAACGTAGAGTTAATATACTGTACAGCTTCATCCAGTGATAGTAGTTTAGTAGGAGCCCAATGTATAGATTACATTGTTGTCTATACATCTGTGTGTAAAAACAATTTAAGTAATTTTAGTTAACTTCACTGTATCAACAGTTTACATTCTAATTAATTTCTGTATATCATTAATCCCCCCCCAGACTAACAGATGATTCCTTGGTAACTTGGTAACCTCAGCCTCAGTGCATTAATTACATGATATTTCACCCTGCAACACTGCTGACTACCAAACTCCTGTTGTATTAATTACCCAACACTTGACAAGAGCCAATCACAATTCAGCCATTAACCAGGTAGCTAACAGGACCTTTTCCTTCTGATGCTCCTAATCCCTTCTCTAGTAGTAGGCATGTGTGCTGACAGATATGATGTCCTATAATGCCTTTCCCTGTAAGTATGCACTTCCCTGCATATGAGTCAGGAGTATTGCCACATAGCCGCAGCTTGGCAGAGCCAAACACATAGTCATCTGCCCTTATGCAGCATGAATTGTACCTCTGTCTTGTAGATACAAGCACTGCTGTAGGCTGGGCTACTTCCCACCACCCAGTGAGATGGCTTTGGCTGCTTGCCCTGACCCTCTCTCATCAGCTCCTCCTAGGTCATCTAGGAAACAGTCAGGGCTTTATTTGTCTGTACCGGAGAAGTGGGCCAGTCTGCCAGTCCTGTGGACTGCCCTGCCTTCACTGCCTTGACAACATGCACACTCCATAGTTGTTGCTTCTTGGGAGGTGTATCCTTGCTACCATGCATGCACAACCACCTGGCCAAGGAGCTCATTGCTGTGCACCTTGGGTAATCTTGGCTCATTGCTGCATTGATACATCTGCACTCATGTAGTCTCCACACAATACAGTAAGCCAAGCTGTCTCCATCCCCTCAGGAGGAGTGATTCAGCACCCTTACCCCCAGTAAAACATGTCATTTGGGGTACAGGTAGATTTTTAGCACTTTGTACCATGGGACTGAGGTTAGCTGAAAATGCATCTGTCTATGGCATACAATTATCTAGAAAACCATAGTGAACTACTTAAAAAAGGTAATTAAAAAATTTTTTTCCTGTGGAGAGATAACCCACTATTCCTTTTTTTGGTTATTTTAAAAGATCGATTTACTACAAATTCATACATAAAGCTTCAAATGCATTTAAAGAACTATATAAAGTTTAAAATATATTATTTAAAGTAAAGCTAATTTTAAAGTTCTGTAAAGTACTACAGAGAATGTTGAAAATGTTTTAAATGTGCTGTCCCTTTAATGGTGTTCAGAAAATGCTGAGTGCCTGTTATACTGTTACATTGAAACCTTTAAATGTGTTATTTATTTTGCGGTTGTTACGGGATTTCCAAAATGTTTGCAGAATAACATTCATATGTTCTGTAAATCTACTTTCTGGCAACCATTATAAAGCTCTTTAGAAAGTGAGCCTTATATGATATTGTTAATTTATTCCATTTAATGTAGTACTGGAAGTTTGTACTCTGACTTCCAGTGGCTGTATCCTGAGCCTTTTGAAAAAAAAAAATCAGATTAAGTTCTCACAGTTCATACTAATGTCAACATCTCTTGAACCACAGGTGTTTCTTAGGACATGTAAATGGTAAATTGTTCATTACAAACTAACCTTTACAGTGGTCACATTTATTAGACCCTAGATCTTAAGATCTTGCAAGTCACAATGAACACAGTAAATATTTTTGTAATGATTTGCAAACAACATACAATGTCTCAGTAACTATTCAATTTGCACACAAACTGTCAGCATCATTTTATTTATCCATTTTTCATATAAGCAGTTCAATGTGTTTTGCTTGGTTGTTGAGATATTTAGACAACTACAAAAATTACGACAATATAAACAGTGTATGAGCATTTAATATCTCTTTAGCTGTACTACAACAGAGGCCAAATATAAATGTTTTTGGGCTGCTTACCATATAAGCTTTCAGGATTTTCATCAGCTTGTATGCAGCATGTTTTTGGAATTATTAATGTAAGCATGGACAGGCAATATTACCTCATGGGTTTGGAATTATTAATGTAAGCATGGGCAGGCAATATTACACATCTAGAGGTATCACTAGGATGATCCTAGAGAAATGTCTGAAGGTGTTTAATTTTTCCTAAGGGATGTGATCACAGTCTTTATTTTAAAGCTAGGATTCTGATTTGGCAATACTGCAGTGTAGAGGTCCATCCATTATTATCCTGACACTTTCCTCAAGGCTGAGCACTCAAATACTACTAGTTTAATGACTAATTCTCTGTTTTTTTGTATGTCTCCCAATTAACCTTGTGCTTTCCTATGTTCTTGTTTGCATCCCAATTAAATAACTTGTCTTTAGAGTTTGGGTTTATTACAATATGCACTGTACTCAAGCTCACTTCACTGTACTTTTCTAGGTATGTACCTTGTTTAGTTCTATATGTGACAATGTGAGGTATTGCCAGCTATGCCAGGAGAAGTAGGGCAGTGGATGTGTAACATATGCCAGCATAGCTAGCTGGAATTGTGTAAAGAATTATATGTCATTTGTTTATCAAACTGATTTATACAGAGGCTTCTGTTGAAAAATGTATTTGTAAAGCTGCTTATGTTAAAAATGTACCAACAGTGTACCCTGCTGGACAGAAAAAGAAATGTACATGTATTATTGTAACTGTTTACATGTATGTTTTAACAGAGGATACTGGAAGAGAAGAGGTTAATCCCAATCCACCTAACTTTGAAAATATTTTGAAATTAAATGACCTGGCTTAGGCCATAAAGATTGTATCTTACAGTTTGCAATGCAGCCAGAGACAAAAAGTCTGTACTAGGAAGCTTTCTGCATTGCCTTTGGGGTGAACTAATTGCTATGCAGGAACGGTGGATGTCTGTAATTGTTTTATGACTTCCAGGAGATGCAGTAGATCTTAGCAAGGTACTCTGTGTGCATTATTGACACATATGTGCTAAATCCTAACAGCTTCCAGCATGGGAACCAGAAGTCAGATAGCCAGATATGTGATGTCATCCTGTAATCCATCACTAAAAAGTATATTTTAATACTAGATGAGACTGAAGTTTCATGGCAGTCTGTTTTTGGAACTTGACAGAGAATGAAGCCCACTCGCCTACTTCATTTTGCCTTGCTCTAGTAAGTAACCAGGGATAGCAACTCTTTAGATCAGTCAGGAAAATATAGGGAGACTAGTTAAGTACTGTTTTTCCAGATCTGTATGAATCTATTCGTCTGTGTTATTTTAATATTTCCTGTGATGAAACTCTGTTTACTGTAAATCGATGTTTAGTATTTCATTTTCTTTTCTTATTTATTATTAAATATATTTAAACTTGTCATTGTGGTTGGGCTTTTAGAGAATATTTTAATCTCAGAGTACTTATATATATTTGGGGACAACTCTGTCCACTCCTGAAAGCCTTGCTTGTGGTCAAACTATCATTTGCATTAATATTAATTTCACTCAGTACAATTGGGCACCATTGCAAGAGCCATAGAGTAGCTGGCTTTGGAGGGTCTGGTGGTGATGTAACTACCTTATAGTCCCGGCAGAAGGGGGCAGAGCTAGTAAATCTGTGCCTGACTTTCCCAGGTGTGTGTGTGAAAATCAAATCTGAAAAGAGTGTGTGCATCAGCTGTTTGGATCAGAGGCATGAAGCATTGGTTTCACAGTGAGGGTGCTGGAGATCTTGGCTTGGACACTCAGCTGAAGTCTCAACTCTATAGCGGTGCCAGTGAAGAATCTTATTGGAGACCTGGAGGGAGACAGATAGAGAAATCTAGACCCCGAACTGAGTGTGTTCCCTGTGTTCTATTAAGATAAATTGTGCTTGATGCAGAGACCTGCATCTGGAAATACTGGGTGTATCCATTTTTGTTCTAAGTGAACATTCCTCTCCAGTGTCAGTTGTGAGGATTCAGGCTCCTTGATTACTGGCCAGAGTGGAGACATCACATTATACACTGTACCTCTTTACTAAAAATCCACAGCCATGCCCTAAGCACTTAAGAGAAACCCAAATGACTCCCACAAACATTTAGTTCTATACACTGTACCTCTTTACTAAAAATCCACAGCCATGACCTAAGCACTTAACAGAAACCCAAGTGACTCCCACAAACTTATAGGTGTAGCTATTACAGGTGATATACTAGGTAGTGGATATTTTTTAATAGGTTATAACATTGCACTAAGTAATTATTTGTTATGGACATACCTAAGTAAGTTGTCTTTAAGTTTAGGCTAGCAATTATTTGTGAGAGAGAGAGCTTTTATTGCCTGATATTAGACTTAAGATAATTCAGAAGGTAATGGGTATTGTATTACCTCTTTTGTTCGCAAGCATGCCTGTACAGTGCACTTTCCACCCTCTGTGACATGTCTTTGCATTTATATAGTACTAGCAATGTCTTTCAGCTTTTCCCAGTTAGGGGTCACCACAGCAGATCACCGGTCTGCATATTGATGGGCAGTGGATTTTTATGGTGCCAAGTTGCCAGCCTGATGCCCAACATTCACGGAAGGCACACTTGCATGCACACGCACCTACCTGCATGTCTTTAAAGCTCACTCAGCTGCAGGGAGGATATACAGACTCCGCACAGAAGGAACTCCAGCCAAGAATCGAACCACAGAACCTCTTGTTGTGAGGTGACAATGCTAACTGCTGCACCACCGCAGCCACAGCATTTACATAGTACTACTGAATTGTTAAGCAACTGTGTTTGCATCTATACTAGCAGTGCAGCAAGCATATTGCTGCACTTCTGTCTTGTGTTCATAGGTTCATAGGTTCATACTAAGCTATCTGCCCTAGGGCATTTATAAGCCTAGCCAGAGTGTGTTTGGCTTTCGCCACCCATTTTAAATTAATTTTGCTATACCCTTTTTCGAGGTTAGTATACTGTGCCTCTGTCTAACAGTGACACAGAAGTGATACCTGGGGTAAACCTACAATCTCCCATCCACTCATCAAGATTCCTCTTGAAGAGAGTTAATGAGGGACTCTGCCTAACCTGGACTGGGATTTTATTCCAGAGTGAAGGGAGCCTTTGGGTTAATAATCTGTCCCTCCAGCATGTCCTATTTATTTCAGTGCTGAGGTTCAAGTCTCTTGAGTGCGTAGCTAGATGGGATTTGGATTTTCTGAGGTGCAGCATGTCCATTAATTTCGGGTTGGACATGGCTTTATATGTCAGGCACAGATCGCCTCTGAGCAGGCGGTATGCCACTGAGTAGAGCTGGAGTTTCTTTAATCGGGCAGCATATGGCATCTGTTTGAGCCCTTTGATCCTCTTGGTGAGGTACTTTTGGGGTCTTTCCAGTTGCTGCAGGTGTCTGGTAAGGTACATCCCAAAAGGGGCATTGTACTCAATTATGGGCCTGATGAGGGATGAGTAAAGAGGCACGATGACCTCCCCTGATCTAGATGTGAATCCCTTCATGATTAGGTGGGCTATAGAAAATGTTTTTCTAACCACTAATGTGGCTCACAGTTTATCCACTTTGCATTTTCTAATCATACTTTTACATCTTATACTATAGCTTGCATTTGACCTGGGGAATAAGTGACAAAAGTCCTTTATAATTCAATGTATCCCACCTGTTAACAGGAAGTAGTCGATCTGCTGAATGCAGTTAGTGCAAATGTTCATATGAATGGAAATTGCCCAAAACCACAGCGTGGCTGCTGCATGTTTTCCCATTGTTTTGATGTCTGACCATGGAGTTAAGAGTATCAGCAGGGATTAGTGAAGTTGCCCTTTCCCCACTGTAGTTCGATCTCAAAGTTAGTATGTATAATTAGCAGGGGAGGGGTTGCAGGAAGCAAAGATTAATTTTTTTTTCAGTTTCTATTTTTGAGCATTTGTACTCGATCAGATTAGGTTCAGTATGTTGCTTGACTGACTCACGTGGATGCGAGAAGAATATTCAGATTCCATTCAGAAGGCAGTCCAGTCAGGGAACCATAACAAGGAACTACAGCCTGCCCCCTCACCCCCCCCCCCCACCCCCTGCATATACAAACACAGAAGTGTACAAGACAATGCATTTTTGCTTCTCTCCCAGGCAATTTTATATTTGATAAACAGCATTTTTTTACAGGAGCAGTACTCTTTAAATTTGGCTTCTGGAACAGCAGTTTGTAAACTGGCCAATAACCATAATAATATCCTGCAAACCAATTAAATGACAGCTGTTGTAAAAAAAGAAAACATGTTTGTAGTGTCTAATGTATGTAAATGAAAAACAATGTTAATATGGTTTGTTTTCTTTTCTGTTAATATATATGTTCCTATACTTTAACTGATAATTTAATAAAGGTACTTAAAAATAATATCCCATAAACTGAGTCTTACTAACAAAATTGGCTTTTAGTATGAGAGATATAAATATTTTAACTTCAAAACATTTTGAATGACTGCTACATTTCATGATAATATAAACATCTAATTTTGTTTAAAATTCATTTTTGTAGGTAGTACATCTCCTTTTGATGTTTGGAGATGAGAAAGCTATGGTTTCTATTCCCATTCCAGGTACCCAGATTCCTGTGGTGTTGAATTCCTAAGATGTAATCTTTCAAATACAATGTTAAACTTGGGTCCCATCTGCATGTGGCTATAGAATCTCACAACACTTACTGAAAAGAGTAGGCGATTTCATCAATGTCCTTTTCTTAGCTTCCCAGAATCAGTATGGGTATCAGTTAGTGTCTCCTGAAAACAGGCTTTGCCTAGTGGGACTAACCTGGTCAGCAGAAGAAGATAAACAAATAAATAAATAAATCAGTCAATGAATCCCTACTTCAATATTGCCTATGTGTTTAGTATATAGTGATAAAATCATTTGATTTGTAGGAACATATATGTTTGCCCAAGCATCTCCCTCATTTCCACTTTCACAATGAGAATTATAGTCCTATAGTGCAGGTAAAACCCCAGACTATGAGTTCTTGGAACTGAGCTGGCACTGTCACCACATTTTTTTATCTTATCCAATATATGCCCCATTTGTTTCATAGGTTCATAGATGTTTACTAGGCTAATGACCACAAGGATCTTTTTAAGCCTAGCCATGCATCCCAAATCTCTGACAAGTTCTGATACCCTTGATGAGTATAAGCATGGGCCTGAGAGATGAACCATTTGCAAGTTACATGTTTGCATCAGATACATAGGTGCCAAATCAGGGATGAATTTCCGGTTTCCCATCCAATTGTCCAAATTGCACTTGGATTGGATTAGGGAGGAACTCGGCTTCACTTGGATAGGGAGTCTGTTCCACTGACGGGGTAGTCTCGGGGATACATACCTATCTCTCTAGCAGGTCCTATTTATATCATAGGCAAGGTTTAAGTCTTTAGAATGGGTAATTCTGGTACTGTTTGTTTTATGGATATGCAGGAGATCCATCATAGTGGGGTCCAACAATGCCCTGTATGGCAGGCATATATCTCCCCTCAAAAGTCCATAGGAGACAGAATGCAGGGATAGGGCCTTGAAGCAGTCTTAATAGGACATATTACTTATGCCCTGTATTCTTTTAGTGAGGAACTCTGTGGATGTTCCAGTTGCTGGATATGCCTGGTTAGGTACATACCAAAGGGGGCATTGTACTCAATGGTAGGTCTGATGACTGCCAAATACAGTGGAACAATGACTTCCTTGGACTTAGATGCCATACCTTTGTTTATAAGTTGTGCAAAATAGAATGATTTCTTCACCACTGTAGACATGTGATGATCAAAGGCTAGATTACTATCTATGTGTGTCCCTAAGTCCCTGACTGCTGGGTCAACTCTAAGGGGTGTGTTGTCAATATGATAGTTACCAGGGATGGATGACTTCCCAAAGGATACTATTAAGCATTTTTTTTTGCATTTAGTTTCAGTCCATGGCTCTGATACCAGTAGTTTGTTTGTGTCAGCCCCTCCTGGAGAATATTTGTGTCAGTGTGAGATTCAATGACAGCTCCTAATTTGCAATCATCTGCAAATTTAGTCAGCCAGAGACCACTGATATTGGCTTTGACTTCTGAGAAGTAAATGCCAAAAAGGAGAGGTCCAAGGACTGATCCCTGAGGGACTCCACTTGTGACTGGCCTCTTTATAGAGGTGGACTCCCCAATTATAACTTCCTGGGTCCTGTCTGTGAGCCAGTTGGCTATCCACTGGGTGACATACGGGTTTGTACCTAACCTCTTGAGCTTGACAATAATGCCCAAGTGGGGTATTGTGTCAAATGCCTTGGCCAGGTAAAGGTAGGCAGTGTGAATGATCTTGCCCTCATCCATTGCTTTAGTGACCTTCTCAAAGAAGTCCAACAGCTTGAGTAGGCATGATCTGCCCTTGACGAAACTAAACTGGGTTGGGTCCAGTGTCTGGAGGTTTACTATATCTCTGCTGATCATCTCCATGATAATTCTTTCCATGAATTTACATATATGACTATGCTATTTAGAAGGCATCCTGGGATATTTGTTCTTGGTCTTAGAGAGAGCATTAAGGACCTGCTCCCTAGTGAGAGTAGGGGGAGTTATATTTGATGATATTTCCTGAGGGAAGGTTGATGGGGAGAGAGGCATAAAGTTGGAGCTGAGTTTATCAGCCAGGAGTTTTGCTATATCTTCTGGCTCAGTATAGGTGGCTCCATTTACAATGAGCTCTGCACACAATTGTGTATTGCCTTTGCGGTGGTATTTCCTATAGTTAACTTCCTGTTTTGCACTGTTGTCTCTCTCCGCTGTCCTGTAGCTATATACAGACAGCTTCCCTTTTATTCCTCAAGTCTAAGCCAATCCTGCTCTGATATTCCTACAGTCTTTGCATCACATTTTTTTTTATTTTTGATTAGTTAACTGGGTAAGCCCATTGGACACAACTGTCTGTTTTTAAGGGTGACCTGAGAGCACTGTCTTGTAAAGTGGGTTGGTGAGAGTCACATAAGAGGCCAATGCATTTATTGCTTCTCTTCCATGACACTTTTTCTTTTTGATAAACATTTTTTACAGGAGCTGTGTTCATTGAATCATGTACTGTTGGCTACAAGAAGCCAGGCATACATTCCTATTTTGGGGTACCAGAACTAGGGACTAGCATGGCCATGACCACTTCCCTTTTAGCAGTGGATGGTGTATGCCCCATGCAGTTCATTACATTTTAAGTTATATAAGTATGTTTTATTAAACACATAAGATAAATGAACAAACCCTACTATAGCTTTGTGCATATATGAATGTCAATTTTAACCTTTTTTTCAAAACTATTTCCTAATGTTCTAAGCTATTCTTCCCACCACCACTGCAGTTGCTCCAGCCTGTATGATATTTGTCTGTTCACACTGTGGTACACAGGGAGTTAGTAAACTTTTAGGACACAGATGGCATCACAGCTAAACAATTACTTTAATCGCTGTACTTTTTAGTGCCAACTCTGTGTCAAGGGTTATATTGCATGCAACGGAAGAGCCAACATAACTTTGAACAGCACTGAGAAAATACAAATAATATGTGCAGCTAGCCATTATCATAATAGTGACTAACAAACCATATTAGCTATGAAGTTCACAATTGTATCCCCCAGCTGAGTGATGGTTCCATTCTCCATTCAAATTCTGCTCAACCTCTATGCAACAACAGAGAATAAAAGAAAATAAAGAAAAAAAATGTTATATGACCAAATCAATAACTTTTTAAGGTATGTTTACTGAACTAAATTCTTTGATCAAACTATTGTTTTTCTTATATCTAGATAGTGGTATACCAAGCTCATAAGCAATCCAAAAATTGTCTAATATGCACAGCTAAACAGAATTTTGCTGAACAGGCAGACCGCAAAATTATCTAAATCATCTTGTGGATTTATTACAGCAGTGTACTGTAGATTCTATAGTATGGTTTCACATCTGGAACTAACCCAACATTTAAGAGCTATAAAGACCCACAAAGTGTTTTTATATGAAACATTAGCATTTCTGTAATTATTTTTGCAATATATGAGGTAAATGCCTGAGCTTAATTTATAGTACAGCTGAAAAATGAAATGCTGCCATTTTTGTTACCTGCTGCATCTTAGTTACACTTTAAATGTCTGTCATTGTGTACAAGTCTGGTCTCTGGTGACTACTGATTAAAATAAAACAGATGCACACTATTTACTAATTCTTTTGCAGAAATATCCATCCCTTTCAACATCATGACTACTATTTCCCTCAACCATACCCATGCAAAACGCATGGCAATAATACACACAGAGAGCATACATTAAGTCGTGATTTTAATGTAGAATCAGTAAGTTTGGATTTTAATGTAAAAGTTGCTTTTCTGAAATGATTAGTTTCATGTAATCTTTCAAGTACAGTTGTTTTCAGACAATGTGAACTTGCATTTCTGTAGTAAAGGGTATGTGTTTCACTCGGTATGATATGTATAGCATGCCATCCTTGTTCAGCGGTTTTGCATTTCCAAATTTATCTAATATATAAATGCACACACACACACACACACACACACACACATATATGTATTTATATATATATATATATATATATATATATATATATATATATATATATATATATATATATATATACACACACACACACACACACACACACACACACACACACACACACACACACACACACAGGGCTTATATCAGAACATCGAAGGTTGATAAGTCCGAAGCTCACAACTTTGAACTTCACACCCCAAAAGCTGACATCGAACCGCAGAACGGAGATCCCCATACAGTGTGGGAAGGGAAGATTTCCCTTTACTGCACTATAGTGCGATCTCGGAGTTGGTATATTTAAGTAGCGGGGGGAGTGTGGTGCAGGGGGGCTTGCCCCCCCCCTGAATAGAGTGTTTTTTGGGTAGTTAGTATTTTTTTTGTATGTTCGATGATGTCAGCTTTTGAGGCTTGCAGTTCAAAGTTATGAGCTTCTGACTTGTAAGCTTTCAATTATCTGATATAGACCCCCCCCCACACACACACACACACGTGGATAGTTGCTGTATAAAATGTTTTAATGAAAATTCTTTACTGTACATAGATTAAGATGCTTGACCACTGACATGCAGTAATCTGTTGAGACAGTCTGGCAGGATTTTTTAAAATATACTTGCAATAGTCCTACAGTGGTGAACGCATAATGACTAACATCCTTATTTATATTGCTTTCAAGAGAGACTTCCTTCTCAAAATATCTTTTCTCTTGGGGTGGAGTTGTCCTACAAGTGCATTATTTATTATACTGGCTTTCCTGCTTTTACCAGAGGAAGCTAATCTCATTCAACATACTAAGTAAGTAAATTAACCCTAAAACCTGCCTGCAGGCTAGAACTTCCTGCCTTTAAAAATAATTGCTTAGTTTGTGAATGAGCTGCTTACTTCAAGAACAGCCAAAATGCATGCCTTTCCAGCTTTTCCATTTGAAAGAAAAAATTTAGATTAATATTACATCTTATCTATTTTTATCTAGCTTAACTGCCTTCTTAGCCAGTCTTTAAGAAAACATTACTAGATACTAAAATTTTATAATTTGATGAGGACAGCAAATAGCCATTATAAACACGTGTATGGTTAGCCAATTAGCTATCTTTTGGGGTCTACTACAGATGATCGAACTTTTAAAACATCGACTTTCACATGGCAGAGACCATATGATCGACATTTCAAAAGTTCGAACACCTGAAAAAAAAAAAAAAAAAAGTATTGTACATTTTTGCACCCCCCCCCCTGCTATTTAATATCAACTCCGAGATCGCACTACAGTGAGAATAAGGGGCATTGTCCCATTCTGCGCTGTATAGAGATCTCTGTTCAGAGTGTTCAAAATTTTAAAAATTCGATTATATGGTCTCGGCCATATGAAAGTCGAAGTTTTAAGATTTCGATCATCTGTAAGGACCCATCTAGTGACATGAAATGTGCTAGAACACACTAAGATATTAACAGTGTACATTTGCAGAGAGTTACCATTGCAGGACCTTCTCATATAAAACTGCCATCTTAAATGGCCTGCCCAAATGTGAATCAAGTTCTCATTTAAAGCAAATATTTAAAATGCAGAAGAATACAGACATAAGGATGCAGTAATAGCTAATGTGCATTTTTCTCAAATGGGGGATAAAAAAATAACATAGATTACAGTTTTCTTAAACTAAGAAATATCTTTTTCCTACTTAATCATGCAGAATCTTGACTCCCAAACGTTATGCAGTGATAGATGTTGCCCTATAAAATGCATGAGGTACATTCTTTAATTCTTAGATAACTTTTAGAACTGTTAAAGTATTTACTCTCTTTTGGCTGCAGTACGTATGATAATGCCTCTGATGTAATGCATTCTGTAACAAAAATATGCAGGGATCGTGAAAAGACTTAAGCATGCCAAAAAATGAATATGTTAACACATCACAAATGCTCAGAAGAAACCAGCTGTTCATTTCATAAGTATTTTTTAACCATTTGTAGCTTCTTTACCTCTCTACCAGGGCACAGACAAGAGATCCCAGGAAAACACAAGGCAAGGGGATGGTGCAGAGCCAGATCCATCACTAGGTGACGTAGGCAGTTGCCTATGGCCCACTGGCTTGGTGGGGGGTTGTTGGCCAGAAGGCTGCTTTAAGGATGTACTCTGCATGGAATTTCTTCCTTAGAGACACACAAACAACAATGTAGATCATGCAGGATTTTAAATATGGAGAACCACTGTGAGATGAACACGGAGAACTGCTGTGAGATAGATGATCAAGCTGTTCAGTAGTGTGTGTGTGTGTGTGTGTGTGTGTGTGTGTGTGTGTGTGTGTGTGTGTGTGTGCAGTTAGGGATGGCAGGTTAGTTAATTAACTTGCTCAGGCTCAAAACCTGCATCTTGATTACAGGAGACAAGACCCTGAATTCTCTTCAACAACTACCAGACTCTACTCAGTGGAGCATTTTCAAGGAATTGTGAATTTCAGTGCCTTTTTAAGGAATTGTGAGTTTCAAGGGAAGAGAAGTTCACTGTTGTTCATGCTTAGTGTGTTTTAATGTGCAGCTGTTTTGTTTAGCCAATGGCCATCATCGCTGTTTGTGCTATAGAATCTGAAAGCAGTGTTAGTAGCACAAGAGGTAGCATACATGCCTTTGGTGCAGAAGGCTGTTTTCTTCTCCTATACCATGTGCATCGATTGCTGATATTATGGTGCACTTTAAGGGGGGATGGGGGTGCTGCACTTCTGAATGTGTACTCCTTTGGATGAGATGCCTATTAACTGTGAACCTGTTGTTAGTTTCCCAACTATTCCCTATTGTAATATTACCAGCTTACCATTTTTTTTCTTAATATTCACAGGTTCATAGGCGAATACTAGGCTAGCTGCCCTGAAAGGCCATTTAAAGCCTAGACAATAATCCAAGGTGAGAATCAAACCTGTACCATGTGTCTGTGAGGCAAAGACCTTAACCATTATGCCACACAGGCAATTTATTCTTCAACAGCAGCAGGCACTGAATTTGTACATGAAACTCTGAAATGTGAAGTTGTTTGCCAGCAGCAACCTCTTCATTCAACATTCATTCAACAGATCTCTTAAATGTGGAATTATTCAGATTACCTTTACTTCTGCAGAGGTTGTGCATATGGACTGATATTGGCGGATTATAATGACAGAAATTTGAGTGGCCTTTTATTCTTGAAATGTTCTGAAATGGATAGTTTTGTCATTATTGATTCATACATTTTGTTTCATTGCTTACTGGAAAAATGTTCAAAGCTACAAATTTAAGACACTCCAACGAGTGGTGCTGTATTATACAAGGAATAATATTTTAATACAATCAGGAAGGTGAATCAAAGAACACATGCGTATATGCATGGTCCTAAAAATGTGTGCAAGGGGTCTATGGTTTGAAAACAGCCCAAAAGTAAACAATCTGCCACTGGCCAGATGCATTTTCTTTGATTGTGGGTTTCAGTGAATGTGGGTTTCAAGGAGAGAGAAGTTTACTTGTCATGCTATGTTGTTTGTTTTTGTTGTGCTATGTCTGTTTTTGTTGTGACACTATATTGTTTTGTGTTCGTGCTATAAAATTTGAAATAAAAGTTTTAAATTAAAAACAAATATCTCTAATCATTACAGAAGTAAATAAGAAAATAGTGTACACACTGACATGTGTGAACAGTATTTATGGTAACTGGGGAGAAATAGCCAAGTAATGGAACACTGGAATAGCTGGGGGGGGGGCTGCTGTGGGGGGGGGGGCTGATCCATTACTCTGCCTAGGGCCCCATTTCAGCATGATCCATCTCTGCTTCCATGAATTCACCAAGATCCATTTAGTGATTCCTTTAGAAATAACTTAAGAATTACTACACTGTATTACATTTAAGTAAACAGAGTAGGAGGTAGCAAATACGGCTGATGCAAGGCAACCAAGCTAGTATGACCAAAATGAAGACGCCAGCACCAATGATGAGCTGAAAGAGCTTTATTAAGTAGAGAACTAGACCGGTTTCAGCACATAGCTTTCATCAGTAGAGTAACACTGAAATAAAGGAAAAGCCCAACATTAAATAACCCTTTCCAATGATGTAATATGACATCACTTCCTGTCATGGAATAAAAGTATTATAATTAATCAGTACACAAACCTGCAAATACAAAAAGTATGTGCATTAATAATGAATTTCCTGCAACATTAAATCTGGCACATAAATATAATATAATAAAGAAAATATCACAATTTATCATTAAGTCCAGGGGAAAAGAGACCCCCAAGTTTCACTATCCATTTTCTTTCTTTGTTATTAAGAATTTCATGCCATCCAATTTTGAAAGCCCAATTGCCTGTGATGTTATCTATAATGCTAAATGAAAATTTGGCAGTGGGATGATTCAATGTATGTCTGTATAAGGCATTGGTAACCCTAGCATTCCTAATATCACCCAAATGTTCAGATATTCTAATCCTGAACTGTCTGGATGTCTGACCTATGTAGAAGGCTTGACAAGTGCATGTGGCAAGATAGACAATCCAATCTGTACTGCAATTACCAAAACAACGAATATTGTATAACGGTCCAGTGTTCCTACTAGTAAATGTTTTGGTTTTGAATATATAGTTACAAAAACTAGTGTCCACAGGGATATGATCCAACTAATTTTTCACCCGTTAAGGTTCTCTGATGAAAAACATCATCCCTTGGTGTTATTTTCTTATAATAAGAGAAATGGGATCCCAGTGTCTTACCCTTTCTGTACGAAAATGAACACCTATCCCCCAAGTGGTCCTCTAATAGAGTGTGAGATTTAAGTATGTTCCAATTTTTATCCACAATGTCCAAAAGATGCATAGTATTCCTGCCATATGTAGTAACAAATCTCAAAATCTCCTGATTAGTCTGCTTATGATGTCTACGATACTGTAATAGTGTATCCCTAGTCTGATTTTTGGTCCATTGCATAGCTGAACAAACTGTATGTTTAGCATATCCCCTTATTAGAAACCTATTGGCAAGATCTTCGTGATGTTGTATCAAATCTTGTTCAGAGGAACATATCCTTTTAAGGCGTAAAAACTGGGATTTAGGAAGATTGTTGATAGTATGTTTTGGATGAAGACTGTTGGCATTTGTCAATATACTGGCATCTTTCTATGATAGAACAGTTCGGACCAATATTTCGGAAGTTGAAAAAATATACAATGACTTGAAAAAGTTTGAAGAGCATACCAATTTCAAAGACAACCTGAACAAATTGTCTAAGGAACTTATTGTTCTTGAGAACAATTTAAAAGCTAAGAAACTACACAAATTCTCGAGGGACAGGGAGGATTATGATAAAGGTAGACAGTTTGAGTCGCATAAGGGGGTAAGGTTTGCCCAAGGCACTAAGAATCCTACATATGTTTGCAAAAAGAGACCAAGATCTATACTGAAAAAGGGTGTTTAACACCACCTCTGGTGAGGAGTCCTCTACAACAGACACGGAATCCATAAACATTGGGGATTCCCCAGATTCTAAAAGGGGACGTACATCTGAAGACCCTTTAGGGGTAGGAAACATAGGGGAGGAAGAAAACACAAAGGTAAAAAGCTTAGAAGACCTCTTTTTATCAATAGTGGAATAGATACTCAGTGTACTAATGTAAATAATATTTCTAAATATGTTTTAACACCAGAAGAACACGCATTACTAAATAAAGGTCTTGGATTCATCCCTGGCTTTTTTGTTGATGAAAGTTCTTTAGTTTCTGACATTATAGCATTTTGTAGAAAAATTAATCTCAACTTGTTTTTCAGACAACAGGATCAACAAGATCCATCTCAAAGATCTTTTGAGTTTAGATTCCATCGGTCTAGTTTCAACCCTCCGATGGACAAACATGTGGCTATTTTTCAGCAGGCTGTTATCAAAGATCTACATTTTCATCTGGGTTAAGAAAATACCATTAAACATAATTTATCCAAGGCTGAACAACTAGCCTTAACACATCTCAGGAACAACACTAATATAGTTATTCTTTCTGCTGATAAGGGTGGTGCGGTTGTCGTCATGGATGCCGATTATTATTGGGATGAGGGAAATAGACAGCTGTCTAACCCCCATCACTACATGAGGATGACCACTGATCCTACCCCCAATTTTAAAAAAGAAATTGATGGTTTCTTAGAGGAGGCGGTTGAGGCAGGTATTATTTCTGTTAACACCAGATCACATTTAACAGTTATGGATCCTTTGAAACAGTATTTATACCTATTACCAAAAATTCATAAATCTTCTCATCAACCGCCAGGTAGACCCATAGTCTCAGGGATTAGATCACTCACGGAACCCTTGTCTGTATTCCTCATGGATAAACTTAAACCTCTCTTACCATTGATTAGAGCTAGACTCCAGGATACAACAGAGTTTTTGCAAATTGTTTCGGATTCACAATTAGAGCCACATTGGTTAATGTGTACTCTTGACATCAAATCTCTGTACACCAGTATTCCACACTGGGCGGAATTAGCTGCACTAGATTTTTGGTTAAATAAAGCCGGTATTTATCCCCCTGGCTTCAATACATTATTGATCTGTATGGCTGAACATATTCTCACAAAAAATGTTTTTTACTTCAAACAGGATTGCTATTGGCAGATACAGGATACAGCTATGGGTGCTTCATTTGCACCAATTTATGCTGACCTTTACATGGGATATGTGGAAGAACACATTATTTATGATGAACTTCATAACATATATATACCTGAAATTGACATCTGGAGAAGGTATTTGTATGACTGTTGGCTTGTTTGGAAAGGGGGTAGTGATTATTTACAGGAGTTTGTTGAACATCTTAATGGAAATATATGGGGTGTGGAGTTTACGGTTGATTACCATCAAAATGAAATACACTTTTTTGATGTTTTTTTACAACGTCAACCAGATAACACCTTAAAAAATTCTGTATACCGTAAATTTCCTGAATAGAACACCTTGTTACATGCCAACAGTCTTCATCCAAATCATACTATCAACAATCTTCCTAAATCCCAGTTTTTACGCCTTAAAAGGATATGTTCCTCTGAAGACGATTTGATACAACATCACGAAGATCTTGCCAATAGGTTTCTAATAAGGGGATATGCTAAACATACAGTTTGTTCAGCTATGCAATGGACCAAAAATCAGACTAGGGATACACTATTACAGTATCGTAGAGATCATAAGCAGACTAATCAGGAGATTTTGAGATTTGTCACTACATATGGCAGGAATACTATGCATCTTTTGGACATTGTGGATAAACATTGGAACATACTTAAATCTCTCACTCTATTAGAGGACCACTTGGGGGATAGGTGTTCATTTTCGTACAGAAAGGGTAAGACACTGGGATCCCATTTCTCTTATTATAAGAAAATAACACCAAAGGATGATGTTTTTCATCAGAGAACCTTAACGGGTGAAAAATTAGTTGGATCATATCCCTGTGGACACTGTCATTTTTGTAACTATATATTCAAAACCAAAACATTTACTAGTAGGAACACTGGACAGTTATACAATATTCGTTGTTTTGGTAATTGCAGTACAAATTGGATTGTCTATCTTGCCACATGCATTTGTCAAGCCTTCTACATAGGTCAGACATCCAGACAGTTCAGGATTAGAATATCTGAACATTTGGGTGATATTAGGAATGCTAGGGTTACCAATGCCTTATACAGACATACATTGAATCATCCCATTGCCAAATTTTCATTTAGCATTATAGATAACATCACAGGCAATCGGGCTTTCAAAACTGGATGGCATGAAATTCTTAATAACAAGGAAAGAAAATGGATAGTGAAACTTGGGGGTCTCTTTTCCCCTGGACTTAATGATAAATTGTGATATTTTCTTTATTATATTATATTTATGTGCCAGATTTAATGTTGCAGGAAATTGATTATTAATACACATGCTTTTTGTATTTACAGGTTTGTGTATTGATTAATTATAATACTTTTATTCCATGACAGGAAGTGATGTCATATTACATCATTGGAAAGGGTTATTTAATGTTGGGCTTTTCCTTTATTTCAGTGTTACTCTACTGATGAAAGCTATGTGCTGAAACTGGTCTAGTTCTCAGCTTAATAAAGCTCTTTCAGCTCATCATTGGTGCTGGCGTCTTCATTTTGGTCATACTGTATTACATTTAGTCAGGTGTGCTGCTATATCTGTCTATCTTATGTCAATTATATATTTATGTTATGGAGCTTTTTCACCCTGGGACTCTGCTGAAAAGGGGTTATTTATCTAATTATAGATAAAGGTTCTGCTGCCTTCCAAAGGTCCAACTCCAGAAACAAGAAACCAAGAATGAGAAAATTACAGGAAAGGACCACCACGAAATGTATCATAAACGAAGTTTATTCCATAAAATAAGTGCTTTCACGTGCTGCCAGGGCATGCTTCCTCAGATTTGATCAAACTACTAAAATTCAAGTAGTATATATATACCACCTATTCCAATTAAAACATTTATCTAATCAGTTAATTAATCAATTAAGCAGAGTTAACCCATTGTAGTATATTATATAGCTCTCTCTATATCATTTCAATGTAAATTAAATTCATTATAATAGAACCAGCATAGGTCTTCTAAAAAATATATACATCAAGTATCATGTTCATACATCTATCATAAACAAAGTCTTTGAGAATGTACAGAATGTATAATGTATAAGAATAGAAAATATACGAAAAAATATACGAAAACATATATATACATGCATGCATGAAACAATCAATAAATAATTTTTAGTTATTTATCTAGTTAGACTATCTTGGTTAAAAATTTAAAATAAACAAACATAAACACACAAGCAAACAAATTGATAAATGAATAAATAGTTTCAAAACTCAGCCACTTTTCAGTCAGGTATATATTTTAATCAACTACCTTTATTGTACTGTACCTCTGCTGTGCTTGCAAAGCTCCTCTACTCTTCTATTCTCACACACAGATCGAGATCTTAGAGGTTCTCCTTGAGAGTACAAGGTTGTTACATCTATAACTAAATGTAGAGTTGCTAAAAGTATTTAGACTTTTTCAGAGATTGTACACTCTCAGAGTGAGAATGCATATATAGAGGGTATGGGAACATAGCCCCACTTCCCACATTGCAGAATGCAGGAGAGAAATAAACATAATGAGGTTTACCAGTTTGATGATCTACATTAATATCCAGCTTAAGGTAGGTGATGACAGTATAGATAGGTTATCAGTCTTGGCTGGAAAAAACATTTATATTAGTCCGAAGTTCTGGGGGTATTTCTTTAGCTACTGCTATACCCCATACCTGTATCAGTACGAATAATGAGATAAATTATTTAATCACAATAAAAATTAATTCAATGTGTTCTGTGACAAGCTGTTTCTGGGACAGTATTTAATATTAGGAATTAAGGGGGTTAAGGGAGCTTTGACAACCAGCAGCACCCTTTATACAAAATAAACTAGATTTACAAAAATGGTGGCAACAGGCAGCCATTGCATGTTTGTAGAATGGCTGTGAGTTCTAGTAGAACAAGACTGGAGAAAGCACCATTTGAATTGTGGACGAAATTTCCTTATTACAGACAGAGTTTAAACATCTGGCTGCATCTCAGGAATTTTTTAATAGTATAGCTTAATTCTAATTAAACAAAGTGGAGGAGGCAGTGATTAGAAGGAAACAGTGAAAATTATTGAGAGATAAAAATGCTTTGCCAATAATCAGAGTTTTGTTTGGGAACAATTTAAGAATTAAAAAAAAAAGAAATTGCATCCAAGGAAACACAGGGACAGTTCTAAAAGTGTTTCATTTATGTCTCCAGATAGTAGTTCATCACATGTAACTATGGACCATTCTTCAGAATGTGAGGCTTGTTCAAGACTAACTGATATTGTGAAGGACCCGGAGGTACAGCTAATGCAACAGCCCAAAACTCCTAAATTACGTAGACCAAAAAAGAGCCAGCATAAATTGGTGTGAAAAAATTATATTATAACTAGAACACAGTGTATTTAAAAATACACAAATGTATCATATTCACCAAATAAATCAGACCAGTTTCGACAAGCCAGTTTGCTTCTCACGGTCAAGATGGTCAGATAACAGTTTCTCCTGTCAGTCAGTAACCTCATCATTCAAAGATTCAGGGAAAGTCAAGATAATGAGAAAAAAGAAGAAGGGGGAAATACGAAACATCAGTGATAAATTTTGAAAAAGAAAAATTATAAAATGAATATACCACACATTACATCCAGACTTGTCCAATATTTATTTGCATGAACTGTCATTAGATGCTTTTTATTTTCCTATAGTAATTTACTTGTCTTCTATTGTTCTTTCTGATTTGCAATTGCAGGTATTATCTAAGGGTTTGAAATTTATACCAAATGCGATACCTAAAAATAGAATATTATAATAGATTTGTATAAGTTTTAGAAAGATAAAATTAAGATATTATTATGGCCTTAAGAAAAATGAGAAACAAACTAATCATCAAACAACTGTTGAACCTTTTTTCTTCACAAGAATCTATGGATTCTTTGGGCTTGTTACCCAATATTTCTTTCTACAGTTTATGTGAAGAATTAGACTTGGGTAATGAAAATTACATGCCTTGTTTAAAGTTATATGTATTAAAAGTTTTGAAAAATACCTCCTGTCCTGTTGTTAAAATAAGTATCTGGAAGCATTTGAAACTTTGATTATGAAGGAAGTTTAGGCAATTTTAGATGTTTATAGGTTGTATACATATAATCTGCCTATAGAACAGTAGGAAACTTAATGTCTTCTAAAAAATTAGCATATTTTCAACAATTGGTCATAAAAGAGGCTGAGAAAGGTAGCAATGTGGTAGTGATTGATGCAAAATCGTACAAAGAATAATGTTTCTCAGTACTGGACACACCTGAATATCAGAAATTTGATTTTAATCCTTTTGAAATATATTTATATAAATATAAGATATTGATTAAAATATTTAGATATGGCAATATTATATTTACAGCATTTACAGGTAATGTCACTTGAATACCATTATTTAATGGCTTTCCTAAAATACATAACTCGATCCCTAACCCACCTGTGTATTATTTTGTAGAATAGGATGTTATTAGATAATTTGTCCAAATTGTTAGATAAATATTTGTAACCATTAGTTAGAAAGGCTGATTCATATATCAAAGATTGTGTTGATTTCTTTGATGAGCTGACTTTTTTTGATTACTTCTTTTGCCTACAGAAACAGGGAATAGCTAGGGGGTTGAGTTTTGTCCCAACATACACAAATAAATTTATGATTTTTTTTAACAAAAATTCATTTATACTTCTGAATATTATCAAAATTACATAAACAGTTATGTACATTTCATAGATAATCTATTTTTGTAGTAAAGGGTGATACATAGTAAGGCTTCTTCTAAAAATTCAATTCTTTGGGGTGATGGTGTTACCCTTTATATACCCTTAAGGCATTTCCTAAGGGTTAATTTATTAGAGCTGCTAGAGTAAGCAATAATTTTCAATTGTTTTTAGGGAAGCATTATTACATTTTTAAAAATTTGAAGAACATGATTATAAAGAAGACAAAATTATGAACTGTCCTATGACTTTAAATAGGCATTATGATTATAATAAAAAAAATCCTTAGATAGTAGAGAACACTCAGTAAATGTGGAAGATTTGTACTTTGCTAAAACTTATACAGATGTTTCTCAACAAATATTTGAAGTCATTAAAAATATTGTGTTTTACAGGTGGATCAAGTACTAAATCAGACCTTACCTTACCAAATTACCTTTAGTATCATACAGGGTAGGTCCTCGTTTAAAAACAAAGCTAGTACATGCAATATTTGACATTCAAAGGCAGGTGTATATAGGCAAGTTAGCCAAAGTAGAAAATCTGTTGGCACTAGACTTTGTGGAAGTTACAAGGTGTGTTATATGGTAGCAAGGGATGTAACTTGGGCATTGCCTAAGAGTAATTTTTCCATACAAGGCAATTATACCTGCAAGTCATCTATGGTAGTATATGCTTTGTTTTGTTCCTGTAATTTGTTTTATATTGAAAAAACAACTAGACAGGTTAGGGTTAGAATACATGAACACTTAAAAGATCATTGAAATAAGAATTTTGACAATTCAGTTGCTCAACATTTATGGAGCAAACATGAGGGTGATATTAAAGTTTTAAAATATTTTACTATGAAAGAAGTTCAGCATGAAGTGGAATGGACTGAAAACTATATTAATTCTAGTATGGATAAACTTGAAATTATGTATAGTTTACAATGTAATACCCTGCAACCTTCTAGTTTAAACACTGAATGACCATATGAAGGTCTTTTTAACTTGATTAATTACTGTGGTGATTAACGAGTAATTATCCAACTGATACAAGGGAAATCAATGCATATATTGCCTCTGTTAACAGTGTAATTTTAACCTTTGAGCAGTTCTTGTAACTTGAGGCACCAGTTCTGAATTAAAGCTATTTTATAGTCTACGTGTTTTTTTTCTGGTATGGGGACACAACACTACCCCCACATTGTCGAATGCAGGAGAAAACTTTTCACTTTTTGTCTTGTTTGGTGAAAGGTGTTTTTGTATTTATACTTTTACTTACAAACATAATGATGTTTATAAGTCTGTTGATCTACATTAATATCCATCTTAAGGTAGTCGATGACAGGATAGATAGGTTATCAGTCTTGGATGGAAAAGCATTTATGTCAGACCAAAGTTCTAGGGTATTTCTTTAGCTACTGCTGTATCCCATACCCTCATGTGTGGGTGTGCAAAAATGTCTTGGCTACCTCAGGCCTTTTAGTCTACACAAATTCACATCTTTGTGAAGGCTACTGAGGGGAAGAGAATGTGACCAGGGTTGGGTAAGAATTATAATGGGCATTATTTACTCTTGGGGGGTTGCCCACATCAATCCCAGCAAGTTGTTGGCCACATGCTTCCTGTAAAGCTTCTTACACCACCGCTGCTATAGTCTGTCTAGCTCTTATTGATGTATGCTGCATTTTCATTTACTCTTTCAGTAGTGCCACCATGCTTAATTTTATTTCTGCCTCTAAGGCATGATATGTGAGTGTAAATCAGGTGTAATCAATTGCCTGAAGCACTTATTGACAGCATTATTATATATGTGTCTAACTGACCAGACACAGTTTATGCAACGGAAGCACCAGTGATAAATATCCAGACAGTGATCATGTGGAAACAGTGTGGCTAATTAACCAGAGACTCCTTCTCCTTTGGGGTGTCATGAATAATTCATCAGGAACTGTTCTTCCCATGGATGCAGTATAATTAACCAGAGACTGCTTCTTCTGTTGAAACACTAAGTTTAATGAGCCTGGAACTGCTTCTCCCATGGAGTATCAGGAGTAATTAACCAGAAACTGTTTCCCCTATAGAAATATAAGGCTTAAGTAACCAGGAACTGCATTTCCAAAGGACTGCTATGAATAATCAACCAGGAATTACTTCTCCTATGGAGTATCAGGAACAGCTAACTAGGAACTACTTCTCCTATGAGCTACCATAGACAACTAACCAAGAACTGCTTGTGCTATGGAAGCACTGAACATACTTAACTAGGAATGCTGCTTATATGCACTCCATGGATAATTAACCAGGAACTGCTCCTCCTATACAGTAATGCATAATTAATGAAGTGTTGTTCATCTCTTGCACTATAAATCCTAAACCAGACACCACTTCTTCCAAAGGTGTACCATTGATTGGTAATACTCCTCCCGTGAAAGTTATGCAGATAGTTAATGCTGAAAGACTCATCCTATAGAAATATTACAGATAATAATCAGGCAGTGCTTTTGTTGTTGAAATATGGAGAGTAATTAACTGGAAACTGTTGTTTATTTGTAAATACACTAGCATATCTAACAATTTACAGAATAGGGGATGCCTTTGGCCTGATAAATAAACTTTTTGTGTGGTGTTAGAATTTCATAAACAGGATTGGTAACAAACCAAAGGAATGCTGGACTGTTCATAGTGTGTGCTGCGAATGGCAAGGACCAAATGTGTCTCAGTGTAATCATTTGCACTTTATTAACCAAAGCTGCATATTATGGTATTGCATAACATTGTACCACGTATCAGACTATCTGGGAAACTGACACTTTTTGATACCTTGGAGTACTTCCAGTTGATACACTGTGCCTCTAACTGCTACTGTTTATATGACAAATAGAAATTATAATAAAGCTACAAGAATGATTGCAACCTCCAGTCTATGCTGCCTCCCACCTGACCTCAAGGTTAACTAACACAGAGTCAGCCACCTGACCTCCAGGCTAACTAACACAAAGTCAGCCACCTGACCTCCATGTTAACTAACACAAAGTCAGCCACTTGACCTCCAGGCTAACTAACACAAAGTCAGCCACCTGACCTCCAGGTTAAGTAATGCAGAGTCAACACCAACTCCCCATTTTATTTAATAGCTGCAGGTTGTGAAATGTAAAACCAAATTCATGATCAGTTACTGTGCTGTTATTGTATGTTATATCTATGCTACATGTTTCCTTATTTCTGATGTTTCTTATGAGTTGTTCTGCTACCCTGAATTAAATTTTTCCAGTACTGAGACAAACACGTTTACAAACAGCTTAAAAAAACAATAAACAAACAAGGAAGGCTTTTTTTTTAGAAATAAGTGTATGTGTATATATGATCCCGCGGTAGTGGTGCTGCAGTAGCATTGTCACCTCACAGTAAGATGTTGTCCCATTCGATTCTCAGCTAGAGCGTCTTCTGTGTGGAGACATGCGTGAATGGGCGTGCCTTCGTTGAAGGTTGTGCGTCAGGGCTGGTAACTCGGCACGTAAAAATCCACTACCAAACATTAACGGACTGGAGTTCTGCTGTGGCGACCCCTAACCGGGATAAGCTGAAAGACACAACAACAACAAGTGTATGTGTGTGTATATATATATATATATATATATATATATATATATATATATATATATATATATATATATATAAATACAGCATTTTATCTTTCTACATAAATAAGTGATCTAGATATTTAAACTATTATGATAGGCATATAAATCATCTGAGCCCTAAAAATGTTGTTAGTGGCCCTGGCTTTACTACAAGCTACCTGTGGACCAGTGCCACAGACAATGCTGTTCCACTGTTTTCCAGGCACTTCCAGACAGTTTATACATCAGCAAGATATACAGTAACAAATCTTAATACAATGCATTTTTTATGTATTTATTCCTTAATCCTTACATTTGTGTGATTTGTATTTCTAAATTACCCCATGTCATTTTTCATAACCCCTTTCTACGAATAAAAAATGAAACACCACCAACTCATGAACAATAAAAACTTTGAATAACAAAAACATGAAGTTGGACCCACAAATGACTGTCCACACTGATTATTTAGTAAAGCGCCTTCTTTCGTTTAATATGAACAAACTTCTTCAGAACAAAACAATGTTTTCATGAAGATCTACTCAATGTCTCATTCCAGACCTTCCTGTAACAAAATAAGTAATAATTTCTAATTTATTTATTTATTTATTGTAACCTTGAATGCCCTCATGTGGGTAGACATCCTGAAAAAAAAGTTGTTTCCTTTGAAAGCTAAATATATCCCATAATACACTGTGAGGCCACAGATAAAGAGATTAAGTCGCTCTACTGTATTTTGTCAGATAGTAGCTCCAGTCATTTTGAATGGAAAACCTGAGAAATGCTTTGAATGGAAAACACGAGAAATGTTGCTCACTTTGAGAGTCCACAGTACAAATGTCTCTGAATAAATTGCAGTGACTCTTATAAATGTTTTTCCACGTGCTGTGTTCCACATTCTGTTAAAACAGCTTCCAGAAATATTAACAAATTACTGAGATAAGACAGACGTTTTACAAAGACATTTGCGATTTTTCATTTCCTCCCATCTTTCCTCCTACTGTCAGCTTGAGTATCATATTTCCTCCCTTGTACTATACTTCTGTCATCTGAGCAGCACTTTCACAGAAAATGAAGTTATAAAACAGAATTATAACATTGTTAGAGACAACTACACATATAAAAGAGGAGATGGCATACCAGTAATCTGTACAACCCAAGTAACTATCACACCCCTCCCCAATAAATGTTTCATTTCTCAAATGCAGAAATGCTTGTCTCTCACTTAAAACTAAACCATCATCATCAGTCTACATCCCTCCAATGAATAAGATGACTATAATAGAAGAAATTCTCTCCTGGATATTATACAGTATCTTCACCAACAATCTCCCTTATTCATGCTACAACATCTAACAAATCCTTGGTCCATCAGCTTACATCCAGTACCCACCAAACCTATTGAAAAACTCCTTGTCAAAATGAAGTCATCCACAGTGGCCTCTGACACTGTTCCAGCAGAGCACCTAAATCCTGCTGCTAAACCACTTTCTTATCCAATATCAGTACTCATTAATCATTCCATAACAGAATCCACTGTTCCTACATTATGTAAATAATCCTTCGCTCTCCCCTTCACAAAGGGGGCATCAATACAGAAATGTTAAATGTCCGTCTTTAGCCATCCTATCTACTGTTTCTTAAATTTTACAAATGTGTATCTACAATGAGGTCCAGCAATTATACTTTTCCATTATCCACTTAACATGTTTTTCATCACCAGCATAGTACAACTACTCCACTGCTATCCTAAACACTATATATCAGAACCAAAATGAAAACAAAATTGTTTCAGCCATTTTTCTAGATCTAGAGCTTTCCATGGTATCTGATACAATCTCCCATATAAAGCTATTTACACATAGTTTCTTATTTTACATTTTTCTTTCTCTGCTCACAATAGGCTTTCTAGCTACTTCACTAATCATACTCAGACAGTAAAATGGCACTCATTCATCTCCACTTATCTACCTATATTTATTGATTTTCCAGAAGGTTCTATCCTTGGTTCGCTGTTTATAAACCATCTCAGCACTGTCTCTTGACATGCTAATGCTATCTGGTATGCTGATGATACTGCTTTAATCTGCTACACTTCCTCTGTAGCATTTCTGCAAACTCTAACACAGATTGTTTCACTTCAATCAAGTCTTAACTCTTACCCTCTCTCTCTCTCTCTGTCTCTCTGCCTCTCTGAAATCTTTCTAAATCCCAGCAAAACAAAATTAATGCTCTTTATCACTAAAATCTCTTACAGATAAAAAGCACAATTTCAAAGTCACCATGTCATAAAACATTCTGCTGGAAATAGTCTCCCAAACTAAACTGCTAATCATCACTGTAGATGATCAACTAAAACTTGATATCGACGTTTAAAACATAATAAAAAAACATAAAAAGATGCCTTCTGTATAGATCATCTAACTTTCTACCCATGCACTCTCCTATAAATATGGATACTGCCTTCCTTATCTCTACTCCAGTTTATGTTCCCTTGTTCTTACAAATGTTAGCTCAGCCCTAACAAGAAAAGTAGAACAATCTATCCATCCATCCACAGACCCTTTTCCCTGGTTTTATACATGGGATCAGGGTGTCACTTCACCAGTGACAATCATTTAGAACCAAGGTTTACACCACCAGCTGGCTAGACCTGCCATGGCATTCTTCCACACCACACACTCGCATGCACACTGACACCTATGGCCAATTTAGAGTGTCCAAACTAGAACAATGATTTAACAAAATTGCTAAGTTTATAGCCAAATTGCCCAATTCCATCTACCACTACACCACACTCAAAAAATAACATTGGCTCAAATTTGCAACCAGCCTTCATGTCACACAGTTAAACCTTGCCTACAATATACACTCCTCCACCTATAAATGCCCCTCCTTCAGTTCAGTGGTAGCCTCCTTCTGGACTTTCTGCTCTTCAGACACAAACCTACTTGCTCATAAAAAACTTACTACATTTTCAGCAATTCCCTGTGTTCAGCTAAAAAGTGGGATTCTGTCCCTCCACTTCTGAGACAAACATCACCCCTCAACACTTTAAATAGGTTCATGCACCCATAACTCTTGGATCCGTACTTGCTGCTGCTCACCTGGCTAAAGTCACCCCCGCAACACTTGCACAGTCCTCTTATTTTTAAAATCTTTTTTCTCCTTCAATGCACCGACTTCCACCCCCTTGCAACAATAGAGCAAACTGCTTTCTCTTATCACTTTTAACCTTTCACCTTATGCTAATCCATTTTCTACCTTTTCCCCTTTAGTTCTATAATTATTTTACCCTCCCTTCTCTCCTTTTTGCTCTTAAGTCTTTTCCCTCTCTCTGTCTCTCTCTCTCTGTACAAACTTGTGAAGCTTTATGTCTATATTTTTATACACTACTTTTGTCAATTAAAATGTCTTCTCAATAATGTAAATAATAATAGTCTTTTTAGTAAGTTATCTGTATACATTTTTTTCACTGTAATTAATAATAAATGTTAAATTTATTGGAGCTTTTCTCCTTGTAACTAAGGAATGCATTAATGCTTTATACTGATAACCCACACTGACATGTGTGTGTGTGTGTGTGTGTGTGTGTGTGTGTGTGTGTGTGTGTGTGTGTGTGTGTGCGCGCACGCGCGCGCTCGTGCACATCTCTAGGTATAACCATCATCTGTGACTAGATTACATTTTTTTGTTTCATTTTAATACGACTACCATCTCCATCTGGAGATATGGAGGTGCTTATGCCTGCCATGTCAAGTCTAAAAT
Source organism: Protopterus annectens (assembly GCF_019279795.1). NCBI lineage: Eukaryota > Metazoa > Chordata > Ceratodontiformes > Protopteridae > Protopterus > Protopterus annectens. Next base: position 1,422,909,254 of record NC_056743.1, read on the forward strand.
GCAGTTAAGCATTTCAACCAATCTGCATTTCAGATTAGAGGTCCTATAAGCCTTTGCAGGCTGCATCAAAGTTGTCCCTCACCAATCTGCCAAGTAGTGTTTATGTATCAGGACTTAGTCCTCTCCTTTCTCCCAAATGGACAAGCAAGTGTCAGCCATTTAATCACCCCCTCCCCAACCAGCTTCAACAGCAATGAAACTAAGGTCAACCAGGGTGTAGTCAGAGATTTACTCCCCTGTGTTATGAGAAATAGTCTATTAGAGGCCTACCTATTTAGCAATAGACTTGAAAAGGGCATGGGTTGCCAGAAAAAGAAAAAAACATTCCAGGAAATTAAATAGAGTAAAATTACAATCTCCCAAAATAAATCTTCTTTATAAGAGGAAGAGGGATCTACTGCACTTAAAAAAAAAAAGAAAGAAAACTTCACAAAGTGCATGAGATAGTAATCATTTAAAATCTCAGCACTCACAATACAATGTCATGTGATTTGGAGACCAGATGGCCGAAAATGCAGATTTACAAATATTATATCCAAGATTGCCATTTCTCAGAATATTTCCATTTCTCTGAGGTATGGAGATCTCTGAGTTGGAATACCTTAAGTTTAAGGGAAGTGAGGGGGGAGGGCAATATTTATTCTTTCTGCTGTTTTCAGTCTTATTTTTTTATATTTAATTTGAGTCTCAAGATTTCAGTAGGGTACCATCAGAGATAAAAGAAACACTGGAATGGGGAAAAGAGAAAAAAAGCCATCAGAGAACATTTTAATGATGATTGTGTCCCCTTCTGATGATGATGTAGAACCTTTTTTTTTGTATGCTGGTATCCTATAATGGAAGTTTGGTAAACTGTGGCTACGTAGTGGTCAAAGGTAAGACTACTGTCTACATAAGTACCCAGATCCCTGACCACTGGATCAACTCTTAGGGATGCATTATCAACATGGTAATTAGCCAGGATGGTTGATTTCCCAAAAGGTATAATTATGCATTTCTTAGCATTGAGTTTAAGACCATAGCTTTGGCACCATTTTTTAGTCAGAAATAGACCTTCTTGAAGAATGTTGGTGTCTGCAAGGGAGTCGATGATAACCCCCAGCTTGCAATCCTCTGCAAACGTAGTCATCCATAAACCTTCAGCATTTGCTTCTATTTCAGAGGAATAGATACCAAAAAGGAGCAGGCCCAGTACAGAGCCCTGGAGGACTCCGTTAGTGACTGGCCTCTTGGTGGAGGTGGCCTCACCTATTTTGACCTCCTGGGTTCTATCAGTGAGCCAGTTGGCTATCCAGTGGGTAATACAAGGGTTTACACCTAAATTAGTGATCTTGTCTATAATGTCTGAGTGGGCTATTGTATCAAAAGCCCTGGCTAGCTCGAGGTAAGCTGTGTGCACACTCATACCTTCATCCAATGCTTTGGTGACCCTCTCAGATAAGTCCACCAAATTTAATCCGCATGACCTTCCTTTAAAAAAAACTGCACTGTGATGGGTCCAGTGCTTGCAGGTTACCTATGTCCTCATTTATCATGTCCATGATGATTCTTTCCATGACCTTGCATATGAGGCTGGTAAGACTTATGGGTCTACAGTTACCCAGATCAGTGGTTGGCTGGACCTCCTTTGCAGGGGAATGGCTGTGGTTATCAGGTAGATTTGTTGGTTAAGACAGAGAAGATCATTTTGGGCATTCGTGATAGTGGTAAGTATAGTATAAGGAGGGGTAGAGAGGAACAGGCTCATAATGAAGAAGAAGAAAAATTGTTTTTTGTTAGTAGGTTTTCACCTTTTTCAGAAACATTAAGCAATGTGGTCAGGAGATTTTGGCCTATCATAATGCAAGGGGACATGACCAGAGGAGTGTTTCCACAAAAAAATATTTTTTTCATATAGATTTTCAAATTTAAAGGAGTTGCTTAATAGAAACAGTAAAAAAGTGAGTGTTGGAAGCCAGGTGGGTTATTTTCCTTGTTCAAAATGTAAGGTTTGTCTTAAGGTTAGAAATTTAAATGGTATCAAAATTAATGACAGGGTTTATAAAGCTATGCACAGATTTACCTGTCATTCTAGTGGAGTTGTTTACATCATAGGATGTGGCTGTTCCCCAATTAAATGGTATACAGGACAAACTAAGAGGCAAGTTAAAAAACATATTCTTGAGCATTTAGGGGACATCAGACAC